>NC_069503.1:911192680-911382680 GCF_027579735.1 Bombina bombina | reverse complement strand
ACTTATCTATTTGCTATTTTGATGACACAAGCAAACTGTTTACATTTTTTTGTTAATATGCTGATTTACAAATACATTTTATAACTGGGTAATGCAGGACTGAAAGAGAAATCTGTCCCGGAAGAAGGCTCTGAAGATATAGATGATCCAGTGTTGCAGGCATCTGATAAACCAGGTAGGGTGGTTACAGACCCTCTTGGTAGTACAGAACCTGGGTTCATGTTCCATAATTTGCTGTGCATATTTTTTTGTCTTATATATATTTTTTTTAATAGGGTATATGATGGCGAACAATCCTCTTTTACCACACAGTTTGACCCTCAATGCAAAAACATTGGGATCTCTGAATGTTTTTTCTTAAAGTGCCATAAAACAGGTTGAGATATGTGCATATCCTGAAAGGGCTAATTAATTTAAAATAGTTTTGCATAAAAAAAATTGTTTAAAAATTGCAAGTATTTTTAAATAATTTCCATCTAAAGAGGGAGGAGAGTCCCCTGCTTCCCACAATTTAATGAATGAAGCAGTGGACTCTGCTCCCCACGATGGAAATTAAATTATCAGGTAAGCAAATTTGTTTTTCAAAAAATAAGCAAAATTAATTACATAGCTAAGCTGCTTAGAACCTTCCTAACAATGCATTCATGTTTGATAACAAAATTTACAAACAATTATGAGGTACGGCTGATGGGCGCCACTATGCCTGTCTCCATCTAGGCATTTGGGAGATGAATGAGGTATATCAGAACCC
The DNA here is from genome assembly GCF_027579735.1 of Bombina bombina. Classification (NCBI taxonomy): domain Eukaryota; kingdom Metazoa; phylum Chordata; class Amphibia; order Anura; family Bombinatoridae; genus Bombina; species Bombina bombina. Next base: position 911,381,929 of record NC_069503.1, on the reverse strand, counting down.
TCTCTTGAGGAAAACATCCACGTATGGTTGAGATATTTGGATGACATCTTCTTGATTTGGGAAGGTTCTGAAAAAAGCTTAAAGAGTTTGTCTGCACTCTCAAATAATAATGAAAATAACATTTCCCTTACTTTACAGTATAGCAAACAAGAAATCCAATTCCTAGATGTTAAGGTTAAGATTGAGAAGGAAGTGCTAGTGACAGAGAACTATCGCAAAAACACAGCTACCAACATCCTTCTATTGGCATCTATCCACCATCCACGCCACCTAAGCAGGGCATGCCAAAAGGACAGTTTCTTAGACTTCGTAGAAACTGTTCAACAAAAGAAAAGTATCAAAAACAAGCAATAGACATGAGCAATGATTCTTGGACAGGGGCTATTCGAAAAGAGTAGTTAGAGGAGCCATGAATGAGGCAGGCCACACTAATAGGGATAGCCTTCTAATACCGAAGGAAAAGGACAAGACCACAAACATTAGATTAATCACTGACTACAATTGCCATGGAATGCCCTAAAACAGGTTCTTGCCAAGAATTTTCACATACTTTTAAGTGATGATGTGTCTCCTGTGAGGTAGGGGAATACCCCACCATCATGGCAAGGAGAGCACCGAACCTACGAGATAAACTTGTGAGGTGCCAATATGTATCTAAGCACAAACCAAAAGATTGGCTAACAAAACACAGGTCAATTGGTAACTACCCCTGTGGAAGGTGCGTGGCATGCAGGTACATGACTAAAACCAAAGAGTTCAGTATACAAACTGGAAAAACGTACAAGCTCAAACATTTCGTAAACTGCAATACAGAGAGGAGTAATTTATTTACTCTCGTGTGATTGCCCATGTTTTTTAAGTGGCAAAACCAGAAGGGCTATAAAAGATTGCATTACTGAACATCGCGACAATGTTAAAAATCAAAATCAAAAAAGTAATGTTGCAAGACATTTTGTGGCTTTTCATGAGTGTAATCCTGACTCTCTAAAATTTGTTGGCATAGACAGGGCATTACAAATGGTAGAGGAGGAGACGATGATAAAGTGATCCTAAAGAAGGAATGCAGATGGAACTCAATTCTAAAGACCCAGTTCCCCAATGGCCTTAATGACAAGCTGGATATGACTTGTTTTTTTATAACGAAGGTGGCTCTCATAAAGATGTTCTATAAAACAATTGACATCTTCAAAAATAGACATGAAATCTCTAATGTTCCTATTAGGCATATAAGACACAATTTGAAAATGTTACATGTGCATACTTGTGATTGTTATATTTTCTGTGTTAGCTACTAAGTATCCAGTTATCTTTCACCCTCCAGCAGAGGCGCTATAGACAGTTACTTAAATAGAGACGTAAGCGTCTCCTTTTCATCACACCCTGACGAAGCCCAGTCTTACGCATAGACCAGCGGGTGAAACACGCATCGGCATTGGTTAGCCGACCGGTGGTGGTTATGCACACTCAGGATCACAGGATTCCGATCTGAAAACTGTGGCGCATCTCGGAGAAAGTTTGCCATAAGAGCACGGATCACATGGAGAGAAGTACTCCTAGGATGGGTACACACGACTTCCAACTTCTGGCCTAACGTAAATAAGGTTGTATGAACTTTGTCACAACTATCAGCAGGGAAACCTGCTGTAAGAACTTTGCAGTTGATAAATTGAGGAAGGATAACCACACAGGAGAGTGTATTATAAGCAAAGAATAATCCTATGCATGACTTTCCTCGGGTACCGGCTTATGAATTTGGAATTGCTACCTTAAAAAAGCTGCACATTGTTTAAATACTGCTACTTACATTGCTTCGAACTGAGCTTTGTTGCTGTACAACGCTTTGCAAGGATCTAACATGACATGCTTGCACCACTGTTGCTAAATGTGTTTACTAATTGCTATATACTCCTATCCTGCATGCTTTTACTTTCTCTATGTACATATTCAGGCGGATTGATTACTAGACTACTTAGATCCCATTTATATCCTGCCCAGCGTTTGCCTCTCCCCTTGGGGTGCCGAGTGCAGCAGGGTGTAGTTTGTCTAGATAACACTCCGCCTTCAATATATATTGCTATATTGCTGTGACTGTTAATGCACCTTCGCAAGACTGCTCCGCTTAAGTGTTGATACTATTCGACCGACACTAGAGTTCTCTAATTAACCTCTTAGATCCCACTTCATTTCCTGGCCCAGGTATATACCTCTGTACTTTTATACTGGGGTTCTGTGTGCAGGCAGGGTGTAGTAGGTTAATTAAGATCTTGCCTCCATTAAATATATACTTGTGGCCTTGATATACCTGTGCCTGTGTGCATCCCTGACCGGTCAGGTTTATTTGTAATCTGCATATAATTAGTATGCTATGAATTGTTTTAATAAATTTTGTGTGTCTATATACTATACATGAATTTTGGAGTTGAACGTACATTTATATGATTGATGGTGCCCCCACGGGGAGAGATGTCACCGATCCACAATTAAATAATCACTTTTGAAGCATACAATTTCCTGAGCTTTTCTTTAACTGTTTATAAAAGAGTGCTGAATTCCCTGTCTTTAAATAGACAAGATTTCGTTTTTGTCTTCTTTCTCTCTTTTTTCGCCCCATGTTATTTATATATATATATATATATAAATATATATATAGAATATATATATTTTTTTTTTTTTTTTTTTTCCCTAAGATATGGTGAGTCCACAACGTCATCAACTACTGTTGGGAATATCACTCCTGGCCAGCAGGAGGAGGCAAAGAGCACCACAGTTAAACTGTTAAGTATTCACTTTCCTTCCCACAAACCCCAGTCATTCTCTTTGCCTTCGGTGCAAGGAGGAGGTGAAGTTTTGGTGTCTGAAGAAGATTGGATTTATTTCACTTCAATCAAGATTTATTATTTTGAAAGCCAGAGTAGGTTTGCTCTGATCTTTCCTCTCAGAATTGGGTTTTAGCCTTACTCCACGTTAGTCTCTTCAGTAGGGCAGTGGTGGGAACAGTGAGGTGGGGCCTCACTGCGTTTTCCTAACATGTTGCTGCCCTTGTATAGAAAGCCAGAGTAGGTTACTCTGTCCCTTTTTCTACAGGTCTCTGGCATCCTCTCATACCATGTAAGTTGTCCTCCTGCTCGACGACCAGGCTACAGGTAAGTGCCTTTTGTCTTTTGGGTATGGGAGACTGTGCACTTCATAAGGTGAGCTGCAGAATTATATGAAACTCGTGTATCCTTCACTCGGATACTGACAGGCAGAGAGCAGGCACTTAGAGTGTAACTGGAGATCAAGGATTTTTACTTCTATTGCTTTGAAGTATAATATTTTTCTTTGGGGTTCAGCTAAGCAGCTAGTAATTACAGAATTTTTTTTTTTTTTAAATAAAATTTTTTTATTGAGGTTTTTATACAATGACAGAGAACAATGATACAGAAATAATGTCAGACCAAGAAATTGCCTTGTTGTAAAAATCATAGTGTACAAATGATGCCTTGCAAGTCAGGTATATATATTGAGATGTGTTGGGTAGTAGTAAGCAACAAAAGCGTCAACAAAAAGGATAAAGTACACACAAATGAAACCTTTTTTTCTTAAAGGCCATAGAAATGAAGTAACTACAGTACTGACCTCTAATGGGTCAGATAGGAAGATAAATGGATGGAAAATTATAGTTACAACGGGCCATTCTTGGGCCACTAAATAAGGAATGGGGTTAAATCAGCAGGCAAAAGCTGCTTTAAAGTTGGCGGGGGGGGACGTGTCCGGGTACTTTTTTTTTTTTTTTTTTTTTTGAATTGAGGTTATTAGTTTACATGACATTACAGAGGTACATACAGACTGAGAATATATTCTTCTGAAGTATAACACCAGCAGTAGTAAACAATTGCATGTTAATTTCAAATACAATTGAGTGATTTAAAAAACAAAAAAACAAAATACATAAATATTAATGGATTGAGAATGAAACCTCATTTTTCTTTTCAATTATAGCTTTGAGGTAACTACTGCGCATGGTCACTCTCGGACCAACTAAGCTATTAAGGTTATGTTTAATGGTAGTTACGCATAGGCTACTCTTCGGCTCAATTGATGAATTATGATAGTTAGCAACTGATATTGCTTAAAGGGACCAGTTCACCATAAATTTTCTCCCCTTTAAATTATTCCCAATGATCCTTTTAACCTGCTAGAGTGTATTAAATTGGTTTCCAAGTAGCTCCTTTACTCCTATTTCAGCATTTGAAAAAGCTGATTTAGCCTGTGGTATCGCCACCTACACTGAACAAATTAATACTGGAGTATAGGCTATTGAATAGCCTAAGTATACACAGCCAGCAGAAGAGATTACACTCTCAGCGGGGATGCAGGATAGTTAAGTAATAAAATGATAATTTTCCATTGTTCTCTATGTATTGAGCTTTGGTGTTCCAGCCAAATAAAAGATAAGGAAGCAAGTCTGTTTACACAAACTTAGAACATAATGAGCTACTTTGTATACACAAATAAGCATGAAAATGGAATTTCTCATGTATTTTATACTCTGCAGTTGGTATAACAAGTCATTTAAAATACATTAATGGGAAAAACAATTTTCTCTTGTTAAGTGTATCCAGTCCACGGATCATCCATTACTTGGGATATTCTCCTTCCCAACAGGAAGTTGCAAGGAGGATCACCCACAGCAGAGCTGCTATATAGCTCCTCCCCTCACTGCCAGTATCCAGTCCATTCTCTTGCCAACTCCTCAACAAAGATGGACGTAGTAAGAGGAGAGTGGTGTATTATAGTTAGTTTTTTAACTTCAATCAAAATTTGTTATTTTAAATGGTACCGGAGTGTACTGTTCATCTCAGGCAGCATTAGAAGAAGAATCTGCCTGTGATTTCTATGATCTTAGCAGAAGTAACTAAGATCCACTGCCGTTCTCACATATTCTGAGGAGTGAGGTAACTTCAGAGGGGGAATGGCGTGCAGGTTTTCCTGCAATAAGGTATTGTGCAGTTAATATATTTCTAGGGATGGAATTTGCTAGAAAAATGCTGCTTGATACCGGATTAATGTAAGTTAAGCCTTAAATGCAGTGATAGCGACTGGTATCAAGGCTTATTAACAGAGATACATACTCATAAAAGTGTAATATAAAACGTTTGCTGGCAAGTTAATCGTTTTTATATATGTTTGGTGACGAAACTTATTGGGGCCTAGTTTTTTTCCACATGGCTGGCTTGATTTTTTGCCTAGAAACAGTTTCCTGAAGCTTTCCACTGTTGCAAATATGAGTGGGAAGGGCCTATTTTAGTGCTTTTCTGTGTAGCTAAAAATACTGACAGAGACATTCAGCTTCCCTCTGCATGATACAGGACATCTCTGAAGGGGCTCAAAAGGCTTCAAAGTCGTGTTTGAGGAGGGGTAACAATCACAGTAGACTGTGGCAGTTGTTGTGAATGTGTTTAAAAAAAACGTTTTTGTCATTTATTATTCTGTTTTTTGTTATTAAGGGGTTAATCATCCATTTGCAAGTGGGTTGCAATGCTCTGCTGACTTGTTACATACACTGTAAAAATGTTGTTAGTGTAACTGCCTTTTTTTCACTGTTATTTCAAATTTTGTCAATTTGTTTCTCTTAAAGGCACAATAACGTTTTTAATATTGCTTGTTAACTTGCTTTAAAGTGTTTTCCAAGCTTGCTAGTCTCATTGCTAGTCTGTACAAACATGTCTGAAACAGAGGATACTTGTTCATTATGTTTAAAGGCCGTGGTGGAGCCCCATAGGAGAATGTGTACTAAATGTATTGATTTCACCTTATATAAAAGAATTGTCACCAGAGGGTCTGTCGTGGGGGAAGTTATGCCAACTAACTCTCCCCACGTGTCGGACCCTTTGTCTCCCACTCAAGGGAGGCACGCTAATATGGCCCAAGTTACATCAGGGACGCCCATAGCGATTACTTTGGCAGGACATGGCTGCAATCATGAATAATACCCTGTCAGAGGTATTATCCAGATTGCCTGAATTGAGAGGCAAGCGCGTTAGCTCTGGGGTTAGACGAGATACAGAGCGCGTAGATGCTTGTAAGAGCCATGTCTGATACTGCGTCACAATATGCAGAACCTGAGGACGGAGAGCTTCAGTCTGGTGGGTGACGCTCTCTGAATCAGGGAGACCTGATTCAGAGATTTTCTAATTTTAAATTTAAGCTTGAGAACCTCCGTGTATTGCTTGGGGAGGTATTAGCTGCTCTGAATGACTCTGTGACACAATTGCAGTGCCAGAGAAATTGTGTAGGCTGGATAAATACTATGCAGTGCCGGTGAGTACTGATGTTTTCCAATACCTAAAAGGCTTACAGAAATTATTAGTAAGGAGTGGGATAGGCCCGGTGTGCCCTTTTCCCCACCTCCTATATTTAGAAAAATGTTTCCAATAGATGCCACTACACGGGACTTATGGCAGACAGTCCCTAAGTGTGGAGGGAGCAGTTTCTACTTTAGCAAAGCGTACCACTATCCCGGTTGAGGGACAGTTGTGCTTTTTCAGATCCAATGGATAAAAAATTACAGGGTTACCTTAAGAAAATGTTTATTCAACAAGGTTTTATTTTACAGCCCCTTGCATGCATTGCGCCTGTCACTGCTGCGGCGGCGTTCTGGTTTGAGGCCCTGGAAGGAGGCCATCCATACAGCTCCATTGACTGAAATTGTTGACAAGCTTAGAACTCTTAAGCTAGCTAACTCATTTGTTTCTGATGCCATTGTTTATTTGACTAAACTAACGGCTAAGAATTCCGGATTTGCCATCCAGGCGCGTAGGGCGCTATGGCTCAAATCCTGGTCAGCTGATGTGACTTCAACGTCTAAATTACTCAACATTCCTTTCAAGGGGCAGACCTTATTCGGGGCCTGGTTTGAAAGAAATTATTGCTGACATTACTGGAGGTAAGGGTCATACCCTTCCTCAGGACAGGGCCAAATCAAAGGCCAAACAGTCCTAATTTCTCCAACATAGGTGTGTCCGGTTCCACGGCGTCATCCTTACTTGTGGGATATTCTCTTCCCCAACAGGAAATGGCAAAGAGCCCAGCAAAGCTGGTCACATGATCCCTCCTAGGCTCCGCTACCCCAGTCATTCTCTTTGCCGTTGTACAGGCAACATCTCCACGGAGATGGCTTAGAGTTTTTTTAGGTGTTTAACTGTAGTTTTTATTATTCAATCAAGAGTTTGTTATTTTAAAATAGTGCTGGTATGTACTATTTACTCTGAAACAGAAAAGAGATGAAGATTTCTGTTTGTAAGAGGAAAAATGATTTTAGCAACCGTTACTAAAATCGATGGCTGTTCCACACAGGACTGTTGAGAGGAATTAACTTCAGTTGGGGGAACAGTGAGCAGACTTTTGCTGCTTGAGGTATGACACATTCTAACAAGACGATGTAATGCTGGAAGCTGTCATTTTCCCTATGGGATCCGGTAGCCATTTTTATTACAGAGTAAATAAGGGCTTCACAAGGGCTTGTTAAGACTGTAGACATTTTCTGGGCTAAATCGATTTCATATATAACATATTTAGCCTTGAGGAATCATTTAATCTGGGGTATTTTTGTAAAATAATATCGGCAGGCACTGTTTTTAGACACCTTATTCTCTAGGGGCTTTCCCTAATCATAGGCAGAGCCTCATTTTCGCGCCGGTATTGCGCACTTGTTTTTGAGAAGCATGACATGCAGATCGCATGTGGTGAGGAGCTCTGATACATAAAAAAGACTTTCTGAAGGCGTCATTTGGTATCGTATTCCCCTTTGGGCTTGGTTGGGTCTCAGCAAAGCAGATACCAGGGACTGTAAAGGGGTTAAAGATAAAAACGGCTCCGTTCCGTTATTTTAAGGGTTAAAGCTTCCAAATTTGGTGTGCAATACTTTTAAGGCTTTAAGACAGTCTGTGGTGAAATTTTTGGTGAATTTTTGAACAATTCCTTCATATTATTTCGCAACATTGCAGTAATAAAGTGTGTTCAGTTTAAAATTTAAAGTGACAGTAACGGTTGTTTTATTTTAAAACGTTTTTTGTACTTTGCTATCAAGTTTATGCCTGTTTAACATGTCTGAACTACCAGATAGACTGTGTTCTGAATGTGGGGAAGCCAAGGTTCCTTCTCATTTAAATAGATGTGATTTATGTGACACTGAAAATGATGCCCAAGATGATTCCTCAAGTGAGGGGAGTAAGGCATGGTACTGCATCATTCCCTCCTTCGTCTACACCAGTCTTGCCCACTCAGGAGGCCCCTAGTACATCTAGCGCGCCAATACTCCTTACTATGCAACAATTAACGGCTGTAATGGATAATTCTATCAAAACATTTTAGCCAAAATGCCCACTTATCAGCGTAAGCGCGACTGCTCTGTTTAGATTCTGAAGAGCATGAGGACGCTGATGATAATGGTTCTGATATGCCCCTACACCAGTCTGAGGGGGCCCAGGGAGGTTTTGTCTGAGGGAGAAATTTCAGATTCAGGAAAATTTCTCAACAAGCTGAACCCGATGTGATTACATTTAAATTTAAGTTGGAACATCTCCGCGCTCTGCTTAAGGGAGGTGTTATCCACTCTGGATGATTGTGAGAATTTGATCATCCAGAGAAACTATGTAAAATGGACAAGTTCCTAGAGGTCCCGGGGCCCCCAGAAGCTTTTCCTATACCCAAGCGGGTGGCGGACATTGTAAATAAAGAATGGGAAAGGCCCGGTATACCTTTCGTCCCTCCCCCCATATTTAAAAATTGTTTCCCATGGTCGACCCAGAAAGGACTTATGGCAGACAGTCCCCAAGGTCGAGGGGGGCGGTTTCTACTTTAAACAAACGCACCACTATACCCATAGAGGATAGTTGTGCTTTCAAAGATCCTATGGATAAAAAATTAGAAGGTTTGCTTAAAAAGATGTTGTTCAGCATGTTACCTTCTACAACCAATTTCATGCAACAGCCGCGTGTTTCTGGTTCGATGAGCTAGAAAAGGCGATCGATAGTGATTCTCCTCCTTATGAGGAGATTATGGACAGAATCCGTGCTCTCAAATGGCTAATTCTTTCACCCTAGACGCCACTTTGCAATTGGCTAGGTTAGCGGCGAAAAATTCTGGGTTTTGCTATTGTGGCGCGCAGAGCGCTTTGGTTGAAATCTTGGTCAGCGGATGCGTCTTCCAAGAACAAATTGCTTAACATTCCTTTCAAGGGGAAAACGCTGTTTGGCCCTGACTTGAAAGAGATTATCTCTGATATCACTGGGGGTAAGGGCCACGCCCTTCCTCAGGATAGGTCTTTCAAGGCCAAAAATAAACCAAATTTTCGTCCCTTTCGTAGAAACGGACCAGCCCCAAGTGCTACGTCCTCTAAGCAAGAGGGTAATGACTTCTCAAGCCAAGCCAGCCTGGAGACCAATGCAAGGCTGGAACAAGGGAAAGCAGGCCAAGAAGCCTGCCACTGCTACCAAGACAGCATGAAATGTTGGCCCCCGATCCGGGACCGGATCTGGTGGGGGGCAGACTCTCTCTCTTTCGCTCAGGCTTGGGCAAGAGATGTTCTGGATCCTTGGGCACTAGAAATAGTCTCCCAAGGTTATCTTCTGGATTACAAGGGGCCTCCCCAAGGGGGAGGTTCCACAGGTCTCAATTGTCTTCAGACCACATAAAGAGACAGGCATTCTTACATTGTGTAGAAGACCTGTTAAAAATGGAGTGATTCATCCTGTTCCATTAGGAGAACAAGGGATGGGGTTCTACTCCAATCTGTTCGTAGTTCCCAAAAAAGAGGGAACGTCAGACCAATCTTGGATCTCAAGATCCTAAACAAGTTTCTCAAGGTTCCATCGTTCAAAATGGAAACTATTCGAACAATTCTTCCTTCCATCCAGGAAGGTCAATTCATGACCACGGTGGATTTAAAGGATGCGTATCTACATATTCCTATCCACAAGGAACATCATCGGTTCCTAAGGTTCGCATTCCTGGACAAGCATTACCAGTTCGTGGCACTTCCTTTCGGATTAGCCACTGCACCCAAGGATTTTCACAAAGGTACTAGGGTCCCTTCTAGCGGTACTAAGACCAAGGGGCATTGCAGTAGTACCTTACTTGGACGACATTCTGATTCAAGCGTCGTCCCTTCCTCAAGCAAAGGCTCACACGGACATAGTCCTGGCCTTTCTCAGATCTCACGGATGGAAAGTGAACGTAGAAAAGAGTTCTCTATCTCCGTCAACAAGGGTTCCCTTCTTGGGAACAATAATAGACTCCTTAGAAATGAGGATTTTTCTGACAGAGGCCAGAAAAACAAAACTTCTAAACTCTTGTCATACACTTCATTCCGTTCCTCTTCCTTCCATAGCGCAGTGCATGGAAGTAATAGGTTTGATGGTAACGGCAATGGACATAGTTCCTTTTGCGCGCATTAATCTAAGACCATTACAACTGTGCATGCTCAGTCAGTGGAATGGGGACTATACAGACTCACTCCGTTGGTGGCTGTCCCTGGACAACCTGTCACAAGGGATGACATTCCGCAGACCAGAGTGGGTCATTGTCACGACCGACGCCAGTCTGATGGGCTGGGGCGCGGTCTGGGGACCCCTGAAAGCTCAGGGTCTTTGGTCTCGGGAAGAATCTCTTCTACCGATAAATATTCTGGAACTGAGAGCGATATTCAATGCTCTCAAGGCTTGGCCTCAGCTAGCAAAGGCCAAGTTCATACGGTTTCAATCAGACAACATGACGACTGTTGCGTACATCAACCATCAGGGGGGAACAAGGAGTTCCCTGGCGATGGAAGAAGTGACCAAAATCATTCAATGGGCAGAGACTCACTCCTGCCACCTGTCTGCAATCCACATTCCAGGAGTGGAAAATTGGGAAGCGGATTTTCTGAGTCGTCAGACATTACATCCGGGGGAGTGGGAACTCCATCCGGAAATCTTTGCCCAAATTACTCAATTGTGGGGCATTCCAGACATGGATCTGATGGCCTCTCTAGTCAGAACTTCAAGGTTCCTTGCTACGGGTCCAGATCCAGGGATCCCAAGGCGACTCTAGTAGATGCACTAGTAGCACCTTGGACCTTCAAACTAGCTTATGTATTCCCGCCGTTTCCTCTCATCCCCAGGCTGGTAGCCAGGATCAATCAGGAGAGGGCGTCGGTGATCTTGATAGCTCCTGCGTGGCCACGCAGGACTTGGTATGCAGATCTGGTGAATATGTCATCGGCTCCACCATGGAAGCTACCTTTGAGACGAGACCTTCTTGTTCAAGGTCCGTTCGAACATCCGAATCTGGTCTCACTCCAGCTGACTGCTTTTAGATTGAACGCTTGATCTTATCAAAACGAGGGTTCTCAGATTCTGTTATTGATACTCTTGTTCAGGGCCAGAAAGCCTGTAACTAGAAAAATTTACCACAAAATATGGAAAAAATATATCTGTTGGTGTGAATCTAAAGGATTCCCTTGGAACAAGGTAAAGATTCCTAAGATTCTATCCTTTCTTCAAGAAGGATTGGAGAAAGGATTATCGGCAAGTTCCTTGAAGGGACAGATTCTGCCTTGTCTGTGTTACTTCACAAAAAGCTGGCAGCTGTGCCAGATGTTCAAGCCTTTGTTCAGGCTCTGGTTAGAATCAAGCCTGTTTACAAACCTTTGACTCCTCCTTGGAGTCTCAACTTAGTTCTTTCAGTTCTTCAGGGGGTTCCGTTTGAACCCTTGCATTCCGTTGATATTAAGTTATTATCTTGGAAAGTTTTGTTTTTGGTTGCAATTTCTTCTGCTAGAAGAGTTTCAGAATTATCTGCTCTGCAGTGTTCTCCTCCTTATCTGGTTTTCCATGCAGATAAGGTGGTTTTACGTACTAAACCTGGTTTTCTTCCAAAAGTTGTTTCTAACAAAAACATTAACCAGAGATAGTCGTGCCTTCTTTGTGTCCGAATCCAGTTTCAAAGAAGGAACGTTTGTTGCACAATTTGGATGTTGTTCGCGCTCTAAAATTCTATTTAGATGCTACAAAGGATTTTAGACAAACATCTTCCTTGTTTGTTGTTTATTCTGGTAAAAGGAGAGGTCAAAAAAGCAACTTCTACTCTCTCTCTTTTTGGATTAAAAGCATCATCAGATTGGCTTATGAGACTGCCGGACGGCAGCCTCCTGAAAGAATCACAGCTCATTCCACTAGGGCTGTGGCTTCCACATGGGCCTTCAAGAACGAGGCTTCTGTTGATCAGATATGTAGGGCAGCGACTTGGTCTTCACTGCACACTTTTACCAAATTTTACAAGTTTGATACTTTTGCTTCTTCTGAGGCTATTTTTGGGAGAAAGGTTTTGCAAGCCGTGGTGCCTTCCATTTAGGTGACCTGATTTGCTCCCTCCCTTCATCCGTGTCCTAAAGCTTTGGTATTGGTTCCCACAAGTAAGGATGACGCCGTGGACCGGACACACCTATGTTGGAGAAAACAGAATTTATGTTTACCTGATAAATTACTTTCTCCAACGGTGTGTCCGGTCCACGGCCCGCCCTGGTTTTTTAATCAGGTCCTGATAATTTATTTTCTTTAACTACAGTCACCACGGTATCATATGGTTTTCTCCTATGCAAATATTCCTCCTTTACGTCGGTCGAATGACTGGGGTAGGCGGAGCCTAGGAGGGATCATGTGACCAGCTTTGCTGGGCTCTTTGCCATTTCCTGTTGGAAGAGAATATCCCACAAGTAAGGATGACGCCGTGGACCGGACACACCGTTGGAGAAAGTAATTTATCAGGTAAACATAAATTCTGTTTTTTGTGCCTTTCGAAATTTCAAGGCAGGTGCAGCATCAACTTCCTCTGCTTCAAAACAAGAGGGAACTTTTGCTCAATCCAAGCAGGCCTGGAAACCTAACCAGTCCTGGAAACAAGGGCAAGCAGGCCAGAAAGCCTGCTGCTAGCCTCTAAGATAGCATGAAGGAGTGGCCCCCTATCCGACAACTGATTTAGTAGGGGGGCAGACTCTTCGCCCAGGCGTGGGCAAGAGATGTTCAGGATCCCTGGGCGTTGGAGATCATATCTCAGGGATATCTTCTGGACTTCTAAGCTTCTCCTCCACAAGGGAGATTTCACCTTTCAAGATTATCTGCAAACCAGATAAAGAAAGAGGCATTCCTAAGCTGCGTACAAGATCTCCTTGTAATGGGAGTGATCCATCCATTTCCGCGGACGGAACAAGGACAGGGGTTTTTTCAAATCTGTTTGTGGTTCCCAAAAAAGAGGGAACCTTCAGACCAATTTGGATTTAAATATCCTAAACAAATTCCTCAGAGTTCCGTCATTCAAGATGGAAACTATTCGAACCATTTTACCCATGATCCAAGAGGGTCAGTACATGACCACAGTGGACTTAAAGGATGCCTACCTTCACATTCCGATTCACAAGAATCATCATCAGTTCCTGAGATTTGCCTTTCTAGACAGGCATTACTAATTTGTAGCTCTTCCATTCGGGTTGGCTACAGCCCCAAGAATTTTTACAAAGGTTCTGGGCTCACTTCTGGCGGTCCTAAGACCAGCGAGGCATAGCGGTGGCTCCTTACCTGGACGATATCCTGATACAGGCGTCAAGCTTTCAAACTGCCAAATCTCATACAGAGATAGTTCTGGCATTCCTGGAGGTCGCATGGGTGGAAAGTGAACGAAGAAAAGAGTTCTCTATCTCCTCTCACGAGGGTTTCCTTCCTAGGGACTCTAATAGATTCTGTAGAAATGAAAATTTACCTGACGGAGTCCAGGTTATCAAAACTTCTAAATGCTTGCCGGTTCTTCACTCCATTTCCGCGCCCCACGCTGGCTCAGTGCATGGAAGTAATCGGCTTAATGGTAGCGGCGATGGACATAGTGCCATTCGCGCGCCTGCATCTCAGACCGCTGCAATTATGCATGCTCAGTCAGTGGAATGGGGATTACACAGATTTGTCCCTTCTACTAAATCTGCATCAGGAAACCAGAGATTCTCTTCTCTGGTGGTTATCTCGGGCCCATCTGTCCAAGGGTATGACCTTTCGCAGACCTGATTGGACAATTGTAACAACAGATGCCAGTTTTCTAGGTTGGGGTGCAGTCCTGGAACTCCCTGAAGGCTCAGGGTTCATGGACTCAGGAGGAGAAACTCCTCCCAATAAATATTCTGGAGTTAAGAGCAATATTCAATGCTCTTCTGGCTTGGCCTCAGCTAGCAACACTGAGGTTCATCAGATTTCAGTCTGACAACATCACGACTGTGGCTTACATCAACCATCAAGGGGGAACCAGGAGTTCCCTAGCGATGTCAGAAGTCTCCAAGATAATTCGCTGGGCAGAGACTCACTCTTGCCACCTGTCAGCGATCCATATCCCAGGTGTAGAGAACTGGGAGGGAGCGGATTTTCTAAGTCATCAGACTTTCATCCGGGGGAATGGGAACTCCATCCGGAGGTGTTTGCTCAATTCGTTCTCCGTTGAGGCAAACCAGAATTGGATCTCATGGCGTCTCGCCAGAACGCCAAGCTTCCTTGTTACGGATCCAGGTCCAGGGACCCAGAAGCGGCACTGATAGATGCTCTAGCAGCGCCTTGGTTCTTCAACCTGGCTTATGTGTTTCCACCGTTTCCTCTGCTCCCTCGTCTGATTGCCAAAATCAAACAGGAAAGAGCATTGGTGATATTGATAGCGCCTGCGTGGCCACGCAGGACCTGGTATGCAGACCTAGTGGACATGTCATCCTTTCCACCATGGACTCTGCCTCTGAGACAAGACCTTCTAATACAAGGTCCTTTCAATCATCCGAATCTACTTTCTCTGAGACTGACTGCATGGAGATTGAATGCTTGATCCTATCAAAGCGTGGCTTCTCCGAGTCAGTAATTGATTACCTTAATACAGGCACGAAAGCCTGTCACCAGGAAAATTTACCTCAAGATATGGCGTAAATATCTTCATTGGTGTGAATCCAAGAATTACTCATGAGTAGGGTTAGGATTCCTAGGATATTGTCCTTCCTCCAAGAGGGTTTGGACAAAGGATTATCAGCTAGTTCTTTAAAGGGACAGATTTCTGCTCTGTCTATTCTTTTACACAAGTGTCCTGGCAGAAGTTCCAGACGTTCAGCGCATTTTGTCAGGCTTTAGTTAGCCTGTGTTTAAACCTGTTGCTCCTCCATGGAGCTTAAACTTGGTTCTTAAAGTTCAAGGGGTTCCGTTTAAACCCCTTCATTCTATTGATATCAATCTTCTTTCATGGAAAGTTCTTTTTCTGATGGCTATTTCCTCGGCTCGAAGAGTCTCGGAGTTATCTGCCTTACATTGTGATTCTCCTTATCTGATCTTTCATTCAGATAAAGTTGTTCTGCGTACAAAACCTGGGTTTTTACCTAAGGTGGTTTCTAACAAGAATATCAATCAAGAGATTGTTGTTCCATCATTATGTCCTAATCCTTCTTCAAAGAAGGAACGTCTTTTGCATAATCTAGACGTAGTCCGTGCCTTGAAGTTTTACTTACAGGCTACTAAAGATTTTCGCCAAACATCTAACCTGTTTGTTGTTTACTCTGGACAGAGGAGAGGTCAGAAGGCCTTGGCGACCTCTCTTTCTTTTTGGCTTCGGAGTATAATCCGTTTAGCCTATGAGACTGCTGGACAGCAGCCTCCTGAAAGGATTACAGCTCATTCTACTAGAGCTGTGGCTTCTACCTGGGCCTTTAAAAATGAGGCCTCTGTTGAAAAGATTTGCAAGGCTGCAACTTGGTCTTCCCTTCATACTTTTTCCAAATTTTCCAAATTTGATACTTTTGCTTCTTCGGGAGGCTGTTTTTGGGAGAAAGGTTCTACAGGCAGTGGTTCCTTCTGTTTAATGTTCCTGCCTTGTCCCTCACATCATCCGTGTACTTTAGCTTTGGTATTGGTATCCCACAAGTAATGGATGATCCGTGGACTGGATACACTTAACAAGAGAAAACATAATTTATGCTTACCTGATAAATTTATTTCTCATGTAGTGTATCCAGTCCACGGGCCGCCCTGTCCTTTTCAGGCAGGTCTAAATTTTAATTAAACTACAGTCACCACTGCACCCTATGGTTTCTCCTTTCTCGGCTTGTTTCGGTCGAATGACTGGATATGGCAGTGAGGGGGAGGAGCTATATAGCAGCTCTGCTGTGGGTGATCCTCTTGCAATTTCCTGTTGGGAAGGAGAATATCCCACAAGTAATGGATGATCCGTGGACTGGATACACTACAAGAGAAATACATTTATCAGGTAAGCTTAAATTATGTTTTACAGTGTACTGTCCCTTTAAATGAAAATATAAAATCTGTAGGATATATGAGATACACAGTCTAAACTTTAACATAATATGTAAAAAGATAAAAAAACATAGACTTGAAATATATCAAGAAGAATGTATCAGCTGATTAACACTGCTTATAATATTATTTAGGGGAGAATAGCAGTTTGGAGTATAAATTACAAGTCTGCATATCTAATTTTAGATGTCGCTTCATCTTGTGCTCATAGTAGGTTGGAGGCGGATCTATAGTGAGATAGGAGTGGGATAGAGAGAGCCCCCCTGGATTTTTGTGCTATAATAGTGGAGCAATTATTAGGTGGGTTTAAAAGAAGAGACCAAGGTACTCAATGTATCAACAACTAGAAAGAGATAGCTACCAATGAGACAGTAATAAAAATAGTTAAAATATCAGTGGTAGCTATCTATAAACCTTTATATATTATCATACTTTTAAGGGAGGAGACACTGCGACATGTAGGTGAAGTGTAATAGGAATATGCCAAGAGCCGTTAAAAATAGTGGACTAACTGGTGATGCAGTGTGGGAGGATCTGTTATTGTAATAACATAACTCTATTGGGCTTTCGGATGTTGTGCTAATTAGTATCCTCCGACAACTTAGTAAGAAAAAAGGAAAAACTTGGGGATATATGGCCTCTAGATAGTGAGCTAGGATTGTAATACAGGCTATTATGGGATGTTTTAAAAAAAAAATTACACTGCTGAGATGGGATGTCGATACATGAATATATGTGGTGCAATCTAAAGTGAAAATGAATAAAACCTCAAGTTAGGACCAGACCTTCCTCAAAGTTGTAACAAACATACTGTCTAAATGACCCTCATCAATAAAACACATTATCATGCTGGGGTATCACAACTGTGGTACTCATAGTATTATTCAATTCCCGATCTGAGCCTATAGAGAAGCCAGTGAAAGATGGCCTATAGATTTTTGGGGAGGGAAACCGATCCTTTCAGTTTGCAAAAACAGATATGCCTCCCCCTGGGATCATGAGCAAGAACATCTGGGGTACATGGAAAACTAAATAGTTAACAATAAACGATAGTTATCTGAAGAGGTAAAATAGGCAGTAAAACATATTAAAACACTAATAGAGTTCAGAAAGACTGCAGCATGTTTGTTTATGGATAGAGTATAAACCATCCGTTCGCATCCTGACTGGAGTTACACGTCCCAATGTAAGCATATCAGACCTTAGAGCCGTCTTTAGCATACACAAGCCAAGTGGGACATCGAGATATCCATTCAAATTGGTACAAAGTCACAGACTACATTACTCCATCCCAGTCAGGGGGGCCCCGTTCTGACAACCGGTTTAGTTATTAGTAAGGTGGCGACCAATTGCTTGTCTTGGGGTAATGAGGATCCGTGAGCCCTGCATATGCGAAAGTCTCAGTATTAGAGCTGTCAAGCTGAAGCTGTAGGTAAGTGCGGATGATGGACCTCGTTTGTAACAGCTCAGCCTGTGATGACTTCATATTGGAACTGCTGTTGTGTGTTGTGAGGCGAAACTGTTGCCATATGCATGTGCTTAGTGAGTACCGTGGGTCTTACATCTTGTATGATTGAATCGGCCCCACTACCACCAAAAGGACCGGCCGCATCCCACTCCAGGGGAGCCAAGGACAGTGTCGCACATTTCATGTCACAATCCTCAGGTAAAAGCAGAGTATGTTGCTCCGTTCGCCATATCAACTTGCGCTTGAGTGTTTGAGATGATCTGAGTCGTGTATCACTCTTGAGATAATGTTGGTCTCGGATCTGTAGGCTGCATTGGCCATATAGTGTCCGTAGTCGCTTGAGTGTCCCCATTTGCAACCGCAATGATCCTAGCTGTTTTATCGATGACCCACAACTGTTTCTGAGAACAGCAAACTTACGATCCATCTGTTGCCCAAAGGCTTCTAGTTGGGCTTTTAGTATAGCGTGAAATTCCTCCATAATGACGTCTTTATACCAGATTATTGTTTATGCAGTAGAGGAGAGGCTTCTCAACCCAGTTTACTGGGAAGGGTGTAGGGATCTCGTGGTTAGGCCGCCGCCAGAAATCTTAACAATCCGGATCAAAGTTCTGGATTTGCTTATATAGCAATTTTAGTATATTTGGGCTCTTTAGGCTATAGTGAATCCATATTGAATGTAT
The DNA here is from genome assembly GCF_027579735.1 of Bombina bombina. Classification (NCBI taxonomy): domain Eukaryota; kingdom Metazoa; phylum Chordata; class Amphibia; order Anura; family Bombinatoridae; genus Bombina; species Bombina bombina. The sequence continues at coordinate 911,363,441 of NC_069503.1, read as the reverse complement.
TCAGTAGTTAATAGTGCTGTGTATATAGGAGATATTCAGCAGAAATCTAATTTAACATACAGAGATCCTAATATTGCGGCCATGTTGGTTCGCTGCTCGGACACGCCCCCCATAATTACCGAATTTTAATAATTATTATTATGTGATATTTCATTTGCCTAGAGAATCCATCTTATCCTGAGGACAGATGTTTCTCTTTTATAGTGGGATTCCTTTTTGGAAGCTGATAGGGCAGGAAGACATAATGGAGACGAGATCACCTCCCCTTTGTCTAGTATTAATATGCCGGTCTAAATGGCTACAGTAGTTTAGTCTGTTCCACTGTCGAGCGATAGTGCTTTAATTGTGGATATTATGTGAACTCTGTTTGGGCTGTGACTACAGGGTATGCAATCTGTGAATTAAACTTTCTCCAACATAGGTGTGTCCGGTCCACGGCGTCATCCTTACTTGTGGGATATTCTCTTCCCCAACAGGAAATGGCAAAGAGCCCAGCAAAGCTGGTCACATGATCCCTCCTAGGCTCCGCCTTCCCCAGTCATTCTCTTTGCCGTTGTACAGGCAACATCTCCACGGAGATGGCTTAGAGTTTTTTTAGTGTTTAACTGTATTTTTTCATTATTCAATCAAGAGTTTGTTATTTTCAAATAGTGCTGGTACGTACTATTTACTCAGAAACAGAAAAGAGATGAAGAATTCTGTTTGTATGAGGAAAATGATTTTAGCAACCGTAACTAAAATCCATGGCTGTTCCACACAGGACTGTTGAGAGCAATTAACTTCAGTTGGGGGAACAGTTTGCAGTCCCTTGCTGCTTGAGGTATGACACATTCTAACAAGACGATGTAATGCTGGAAGCTGTCATTTTCCCTATGGGATCCGGTAAGCCATGTTTATTACGATTGTAAATAAGGGCTTCACAAGGGCTTATTTAAACTGTAGACTTTTTCTGGGCTAAATCGATTGATTATTAACACATATTTAGCCTTGAGGAATCATTTTATCTGGGTATTTTGATATAATAATATCGGCAGGCACTGTTTTAGACACCTTATTCTTTAGGGGCTTTCCCAAAGCATAGGCAGAGTCTCATTTTCGCGCCGGTGTTGCGCACATTGTTTTTGAGAGGCATGGCATGCAGTCGCATGTGAGAGGAGCTCTGATACTTATAAAAGACTTCTGAAGGCGTCATTTGGTATCGTATTCCCCTTTGGGTTTGGTTGGGTCTCAGCAAAGCAGATACCAGGGACTGTAAAGGGGTTTAAAGCTTAAAACGGCTCCGGTTCCGTTATTTTAAGGGTTAAAGCTTCCAAAATTGGTGTGCAATATTTTCAAGGCTTTAAGACGCTGTGGTGAAAATTTGGTGAATTTTGAACAATCCTTCATGTTTTTTCGCAATTGCAGTAATAAAGTGTGTTCAGTTTAAAATTTAAAGTTAAAAATGGGAGTGATTCATCCTGTTCCATTAAGAGAACAAGGGATGGGGTTCTACTCCAATCTGTTCATAGTTCCCAAAAAAGAGGGAACGTTCAGACCAATCCTAGATCTCAAGATCTTAAACAAATTTCTCAAGGTCCCATCGTTCAAGATGGAAACCATTCGAACTATCCTTCCTTCCATCCAGGAAGGTCAATTCATGACCACGGGAGGATTTAAAGGATGCGTATCTACATATTCCTATCCACAAGGAACATCATCGGTTCCTAAGGTTTGCATTCCTGGACAAACATTACCAGTTCGTGGCGCTTCCTTTCGGATTAGCCACTGCTCCAAGGATTTTCACAAAGGTACTAGGGTCCCTTCTAGCGGTGCTAAGACCAAGGGGCATTGCAGTAGTACCTTACCTGGACGACATTCTGATTCAAGCGTCGTCCCTTCCTCAAGCAAAGGCTCACACGGACATTGTCCTGGCCTTTCTCAGATCTCACGGCTGGAAAGTGAACGTGAAAAGAGTTCTCTATCCCCGTCAACAAGGGTTCCCTTCTTGGGAACAATTATAGACTCCTTAGAAATGAGGATCTTTCTAACAGAGGCCAGAAAAACAAAGCTTCTGGACTCTTGTCGGATACTTCATTCCGTTCCTCTTCCTTCCATAGCTCAGTGCATGGAAGTGATCGGGTTGATGGTGGCGGCGATGGACATAGTTTCCTTTTGCGCGCATTCATCTAAGACCATTACAACTGTGCATGCTCAGTCAGTGGAATGGGGACTATACAGACTTGTCTCCGAAGATACAAGTAAACCAGAGAACCAGAGACTCACTCCGTTGGTGGCTGTCCCTGGACAATCTGTCTCAAGGGATGATGTTCCACAGACCAGAGTGGGTCATTGTCACGACCGACGCCAGTCTGATAGGCTGGGGCGCGGTCTGGGGATCCCTGAAAGCTCAGGGTCTTTGGTCTCGGGAAGAATCTCTTCTACCGATAAATATTCTGGAACTGAGAGCGATATTCAATGCTCTCCAGGCCTGGCCCCAGCTTGCGAGGACCAGGTTCATACGGTTTCAATCAGACAACATGACGACTGTTGCGTACATCAACCATCAGGGGGGAACAAGGAGTTCCCTAGCGATGGAAGAAGTAACCAAAATTATTCTTTGGGCGGAGTCTCACTCCTGCCACCTGTCTGCTATCCACATCCCAGGAGTGGAAAATTGGGAAGCGGATTTTCTGAGTCGGCAGACATTGCATCCGGGGGAGTGGGAACTCCATCCGGAAATCTTTGCCCAAGTCACTCACCTGTGGGGCATTCCAGACATGGATCTGATGGCCTCCTCGTCAGAACTTCAAGGTTCCTTGCTACGGGGCCAGATCCAGGGATCCCAAGGCGGCTCTAGTGGATGCACTAGTAGCACCTTGGACCTTCAAACTAGCTTATGTGTTCCCGCCATTTCCTCTCATCCCCAGGCTGATAGCCAGGATCAAGCAGGAGAGGGCGTCGGTGATCTTGATAGCTCCTGCGTGGCCACGCAGGACTTGGTATGCAGATCTGGTGAATATGTCATCGGCTCCACCTTGGAAGCTACCTTTGAGACGAGACCTTCTTGTTCAGGGTCCGTTCGAACATCCGAATCTGGTTTCACTCCAGCTGACTGCTTGGAGATTGAACGCTTGATTTTATCGAAGCGAGGATTCTCAGATTCTGTTATCGATACTCTTGTTCAGGCCAGAAAGCCTGTGACTAGAAAGATTTACCATAAAATTTGGAAAAAATATATCTGTTGGTGTGAATCTAAAGGATTCCCTTGGGACAAGGTTAAGATTCCTAGGATTCTATCCTTCCTTCAAGAAGGATTGGAAAAAGGATTATCTGCAAGTTCCCTGAAGGGACAGATTTCTGCCTTGTCGGTATTACTTCACAAAAAGCTGGCAGCTGTGCCAGATGTTCAAGCCTTTGTTCAGGCTCTGGTTAGAATCAAGCCTGTTTACAAACCTTTGACTCCTCCTTGGAGTCTCAATTTAGTTCTTTCAGTTCTTCAGGGGGTTCCGTTTGAACCCTTACATTCCGTTGATATTAAGTTATTATCTTGGAAAGTTTTGTTTTTAGTTGCGATTTCTTCTGCTAGAAGAGTCTCAGAATTATCTGCTCTGCAGTGTTCTCCTCCTTATCTGGTGTTCCATGCAGATAAGGTGGTTTTACGTACTAAACCTGGTTTTCTTCCAAAAGTTGTTTCTAACAAAAACATTAACCAGGAGATTATCGTACCTTCTCTGTGTCCAAAACCAGTTTCAAAGAAGGAACGTTTGTTGCACAATTTGGATGTTGTTCGCGCTCTAAAATTCTATTTAGATGCTACAAAGGATTTTAGACAAACATCTTCCTTGTTTGTTGTTTATTCAGGTAAAAGGAGAGGTCAAAAAGCAACTTCTACCTCTCTCTCTTTTGGATTAAAAGCATCATCAGATTGGCTTACGAGACTGCCGGACGGCAGCCTCCCGAAAGAATCACAGCTCATTCCACTAGGGCTGTGGCTTCCACATGGGCCTTCAAGAACGAGGCTTCTGTTGATCAGATATGTAGGGCAGCGACTTGGTCTTCACTGCACACTTTTACCAAATATTACAAGTTTGATACTTTTGCTTCTTCTGAGGCTATTTTTGGGAGAAAGGTTTTGCAAGCCGTGGTGCCTTCCATTTAGGTGACCTGATTTGCTCCCTCCCTTCATCCGTGTCCTAAAGCTTTGGTATTGGTTCCCACAAGTAAGGATGACGCCGTGGACCGGACACACCTATGTTGGAGAAAACAGAATTTATGTTTACCTGATAAATTTCTTTCTCCAACGGTGTGTCCGGTCCACGGCCCGCCCTGGTTTTTTTAATCAGGTCTGATATTTTATTTTCTTTAACTACAGTCACCACGGTACCATATGGTTTCTCCTATGCAAATATTCCTCCTTAACGTCGGTCGAATGACTGGGGTAGGCGGAGCCTAGGAGGGATCATGTGACCAGCTTTGCTGGGCTCTTTGCCATTTCCTGTTGGGGAAGAGAATATCCCACAAGTAAGGATGACGCCGTGGACCGGACACACCGTTGGAGAAAGAAATTTATCAGGTAAACATAAATTCTGTTTTTATTTGAGTGTGTCAGTATGTGCTTTTGATGTTTCGCCATTTCTAGTGATGGGAAGAGTTTTTTTCTGAGGGAAGCAGAAGCACGCGCTTGTGATGCGGCTCAGTTTCCCGTCGGCGGGTCACATGACCCGACTCTCCGCCTTAGATTAGTCTTGCACCGGAGTCGGTTGATTGTAGACTAGCGGAGTGACGCGTCTCAATGTTTTTTATATTTTTCAGCTCAAGTTAACAGGAGCTATGCGGTGATTCCTCTGCATAAAATGCAAGGATCTTTACAATTTAATCTAATTTCTTCAATTAGGCTGAAGGGTTTTGCATACTGGTCAATAGGGTTGCACCGATACCGATACTAGTATCGGTATCGGTGCCGATACCAAGTATTTGCATGAGTACTTGTACTCGTGCAAATGCACCGATACTTAAACCGATACCTCCACTTCCTACCCATACATCATCCTGTGGCGTTTTTCAAACTGCATGTTCCCATTTCATTTAAGCTGGAGTGGAAACTTAGCTAAAACTTGTTCACTTCTGATCTGCCAATACAAATTGCTGTTATTTGTATTATTGTACGTCAGAGCAGTGCTCCAAAAGCCGCTACTATACACCTCGTTCAGGCAAACCCCTGAAGTACTGGGCAGTTAATAAATTGAGATTTCCAGCTCTGGCTAAAATGGCCCAAAAATATATTTCTGCCCCATGCAGTAGTGTGAAAAGTGAAAGACTGTTCAGCTTAGCGTCAAACGTCTTTACTGATAGCAGAAATAGAATTATAGCTGAATATGCAGAGATGCTTCTGTTCATTAAAAAGAACTTGCCACTAACTTTTAAAAAATATTCAAATAGCAAGATTGCCTGTTATACTGCTAGTTCTCATCTTGAACAAGTATGTTCAAAACATACTGTACTCTGAGGACTGGGAATAAAAAGCAGCCCTGGAAAAATATGAAGACCAGTCCTATTTCTCCAACATAGGTGTGTCCGGTCCACGGCGTCATCCTTACTTGTGGGATATTCTCTTCCCCAACAGGAAATGGCAAAGAGCCCAGCAAAGCTGGTCACATGATCCCTCCTAGGCTCCGCCTTCCCCAGTCATTCTCTTTGCCGTTGTACAGGCAACATCTCCACGGAGATGGCTTAGAGTTTTTTGGTGTTTAAATGTAGTTTTTATTCTTCAATCAAGAGTTTGTTATTTTAAAATAGTGCTGGTATGTACTATTTACTCTGAAACAGGAAAGAGATGAAGATTTCTGTTTGTAAGAGGAAAATGATTTTAGCAACCGTTACTAAAATCGATGGCTGTTTCCACACAGGGACTGTTGAGAGGAATTAACTTCAGTTGGGGGAAACAGTGAGCAGACTTTTGCTGCTTGAGGTATGACACATTTCTAACAAGACTCGGTAATGCTGGAAGCTGTCATTTTCCCTATGGGAACCGGTAAGCCATTTTCTTAGTTTAAGTAAAAGAATAAAGGGCTTCATTAGGGCTTAAAAAACTGGTAGACATTTTTCTGGGCTAAAACGATTACTTTACTAAGTATATTTGGCAGATTATTACTTTTAATAGTTGTTAAATCTTGGGGATTGTTTTAATAAAAACGGCAGGCACTGTATTGGACACCTTTTTCACTGGGGGCCTTTTCTAGTCATAGACAGAGCCTCATTTTCGCGCCTCTAATGCCCAGTTGTTTTTGGAAAGCATGGCATGCAGATGCATGTGTGAGGAGCTAAGAACCACTGAAAAAGCTTATAGAAGGCATCATTTGGTATCGTATTCCCCTCTGGGCTTGGTTGGGTCTCAGCAAAGCAGATTCCTGGACTGTATAGGGGTTAAATGTAAAAACGGCTCCGGTTCCGTTATTTTAAGGGTTAAAGCTTTCAAATTTGGTGTGCAATACTTTTATGGCTTTAAGTTACTGTGGTGAAATTTTGGTGAAATTTGAACAATTCCTTCATACTTTTCACATATTCAGTAATAAAGTGTGTTCAGTTTGAAATTTAAAGGGACAGTAACGGTTTTATTGTAAAACGTTTTTTGTGCTTTGTTGACAAGTTTAAGCCTGTTTAACATGTCTGAACCATCAGATAACGATGTTCTATATGTATGAAAGCCAATGTGTCCTCCCCATTTAAATATATGTGATATATTTGTGTCATAATGTCCAAACAAAGTAGGGATAATAATGCCATAGATATGATATTGCCCAAGATGATTCCTCTAATGAGGGGAGTAAGCATGGTACTGCATCATCCCCTTCTGTGTCTACACCAGTTTTGCCCACACAAGAGGCCCCTAGTACATCTAGTGCGCCAATACTTATTACCATACAACAATTAATGGCTGTAATGGATAATTCTATTGCATGCATTTTTTCCAAAATGCCTACTTATCAGAGAAAGCGTGATTGCTCTGTTTTAAACACTGAAGAGCAAGAGGACGCTGATGATATCTGTTCTGACATACCCTCACACCTATCTGAAGGGGCCAGGAGGGAGGTTTTGTCTGAGGGAGAAATTTCAGATTCAGGGAAAATTTCTCAACAAGCAGAACCTGATATTGTAACTTTTAAATTTAAATTTCAACATCTCCACGCACTACTTAAGGAGGTATTATCTACTCTGGATGATTGTGACAATTTGGTCATTCCAGAGAAATTAGGTAAGATGGACAAGTTCCTAGAGGTTCCGGTGCCCCCCGATGTTTTTCCTATACCCAAGCGGGTGGCGGACATAGTAAATAAGGAGTGGGAAAGGCCCGGCATACCTTTTGTCCTCCCCCTATATTTAAGAAATTAGTTCCTATAGTCGACCCCCAGAAAGGACTTATAGCATACAGTCCCCAAGGTCGAGGGGGCGGTTTCTACTCTAAACAAACGCACTTCTATTCCTATAGAAGATAGTTGTGCTTTCAAGATCCTATGGATTAAAGGTTAGAGGGTTTGCTTAAAAAGATGTTTGTTCAGCAAGGTTACCTTCTACAACCAATTTCATGCATTGTTCCTGTCACTACAGCTGCGTGTTTCTGGTTCGAAGAACTAGAAACGTCGCTCAATAAAGAATCTTTGTACGAGGAGGTTTTGGACAGAGTTCAAGCTCTTAAATTGGCTAACTCTTTTTTATTTTAGATGCCGCTTTGCAATTAGCTAGATTAGCAGCGAATAATTCAGGGTTTGCTATCGTGGCGCGCAGAGCGCTTTTCCTTAACATCCCTTTCAAGGGTAAAACACTGTTTGGCCCTGACTTGAAAGAGATTATTCAGACATCACTGGGGGAAAGGGCCACGCCCTTCCTCTGGATAGGTCTTTTAAGGCTAAAAAGAAGCCAAATTTTCGTCCCTTTCGCAGAAACGGACCAGCCTCAAATTCTACACCATCTAAGCAAGAGGGTAATACTTCTCAAACCAAGCCAGCCTGGAGGCCGATGCAAGGCTGGAACAAGGGTGAGCAGGCCAAGTCACCTGCCACTGCTACCAAAACAGCATGAAGTGTTGGCCCCCGATCTGGGAAGGATCTGGTGGGGGGCAGACTTTCTCTCTTTGCTCAGGCTGGGGCAAGAGATGTTCAGGATCCTTGGGCGCTAGAAATAGTTTCTCAAGGTTATCTCCTGGAATTCAGGGAACTACCCCCAAGGGGAAGGTTCCACGGGTCTCAATTATCTTCGAACAGGCATTCTTACACTGTGTAGAAGACCTGTTAAGCATGGGAGTGATTCATCCTGTTCCATTAGGAGAACAAGGGATGGGTTTTTTACTCCAACCTGTTCATTATTCCCAAAAAAAGAGGGAACATTCAGACCTATTTTAGATCGCAAGATTCTAAACAAGTTTCTAAGGGTTTCATCATTCAAAATGGAAACCATTCGAACGATCCTTCCTACCATCCAGGAAGGTCAATTCATGACCACGGTGGACTTAAAGGATGCGTACCTACGTATTCCTATCCACAAGGAACATTTTCGGTTCCTAAGGTTCGCCTTTCTGGACAAGCATTACCTGTGGCACTTCCATTCGGATTAGCCACTGCTCCAAGGATTTTCACAAGGGTACTAGGGTCCCTTCTAGCGGTGCTAAGACCAAGGGGCATTGCAGTAGTACCTTACTTGGACGACATCCTGATTCAAGTGTCGTCTCTGTCAAAAGCAAGGGCTCATACGGACATTGTCCTAGCCTTTCTCAGATCTCACAGGTGGAAAGTGAACATAGAAAAAAGTTCTCTGTCCCCGTCAACAAGAGTTCCCTTCTTGGGAACAATAATAGTTTCCTTAGAAATGAAGGTTTTTCTGACAGAGGCCAGAAAATCAAAACTTCTAAGCTCTTGTCAGGTACTTCATTCTGTTCTTCTTCCTTCCATAGCGCAGTCCATGGAAGTAATAGGTTTGATGGTTGCGGCAATGGACATAGTTCCTTTTGCACAAATTCATCTAAGACCATTGCACCTGGGCATGCTCAGACAGTGGAATGGGGATTATACAGACTTGTCTCCGACGATACAAGTAGATCAAATAACCAGAGATTCACTCCGTTGGTGGCTGACCCTGGACAACCTGTCACAGGGAATGAGCTTCCGCAGACCAGAATAGGTCATTGTCACGACCGACGCCAGTCTGGTGGGCTGGGGCGCGGTCTGGGAACCCCTGAAAACTCAGGGTCTATGGTTTCGGGAAGACTCTCTTCTCCTGATAAACATAATGGAACTGAGAGCGATATTCGATGCTCTCAAGGCTTGGCCTCGACTAGCAAAGGCCAAATTCATAAGGTTTCAATCAGACATCATGACGACTGTTACATATATCAACCATCGGGGGGTAACAAGGAGTTCCCTGGCGATGGAGGAGCATCCGGGGGAGTGGGAACTCCATCTGGAAATCTTTGCCCAAATAACTCAATTATGGGGCATTCCAGACATGGTTCTGATGGCCTCTCGTCAGAACTTCATGGTCCCTTGTTACGGGTCCAAATCCAGGGATCCCAAGGCGACTCTATTGGATACAATAGTAGCACCTTTGAACTTCAACCTAGCTTATGTATTCCCACCGTTTCCTCTCATTCCCAGGCTGGTAGCCAGGATCAATCTGGAGAGGACTTCGGTGACCTTGATAGTTCCTGTGTGGCCACGCAGGACTTGGTATGCAGACCTGGTGAATGTGTCATCGGCTCCACCATGGAAGCTACCTTTGAGACAGGACCTTCTTATTCAGGGTCCATTCGAACATCCGAATCTGGTTTTCCTCCAACTGACTGCTTGGAGTTTGAACGCTTGATTTTATCAAAGCGTGGGTTTTCAGATTCTGTAATAGATACTCTTATTCAGGCTAGAAAGCCTGTAACTAGAAAAATTTACCATAATATATGGAAAAATATATCTGTTGGTGTGAATCTAAAGGATTCCCATGGAACAAGATAAAAATTCCTAAGATTCTTTCCTTTCTACAAGAAGGTTTGGAGAAAGGATTTTCTGCGAGTTCTCTGAAGGGACAGATCTCTGCTTTATCTGTTTTACTTCACAAAAGGCTGGCAGCTGTGCCAGACGTTTAAGCGTTTGTTCAGGCTCTGGTTAGAATCAAGCCTGTTTACAGACCTTTGACTCTTCCCTGGAGTCTTAATCTAGTTCTTTCAGTTCTTCAAGGGGTTCCGTTTGAACCCTTACATTCCGTAGTTATTAAGTTATTATCTTGGAAAGTTTTGTTTTAGGTTGCAATTTCTTCCGCTAGAAGAGTTTCAGAGTTATCTGCTCTGCAGTGTTCTCCGCCCTATCTGGTCCATGCAGATAAGGTGGTTTTTACGTACTGAGCCTGGTTTTCTTCCGAAGGTTGTTTCCAACAAAAATATTAACCAGGAGATAGTTGTACCTTCTTTGTGTCCGAATCCAGTTTCATAGAAGGAACGTTTGTTACACAATTTGGACGTTGTCCGTGCTCTAAAATTCTATTTAGATGCTACAAAGGATTTCAGACAAACATCTTCCTTGTTTGTTGTTTATTCTGGTAAAAGGAGAGGTCAAAAAGCAACTTCTACCTCTCTATCTTTTTGGCTTAAAAGCATCATCAGATTGGCTTATGAGACTGCCGGACGGCAGCCTCCTGAAAGAATCACAGCTCATTCCACTAGGGCCGTGGCTTCCACATGGGCCTTCAAGAACGAGGCTTCTGTTGATCAGATATGTAAGGCAGCGACTTGGTCTTCACTGCACACTTTTACCAAATTTTACAAATTTGATACTTTTGCTTCTTCTGAGGCTATTTTTGGGAGAAAGGTTTTGCAAACCGTGGTGCCTTCCATCTAGGTGACCTGATTTGCTCCCTCCCATCATCCGTGTCCTAAAGCTTTGGTATTGGTTCCCACAAGTAAGGATGACGCCGTGGACCGGACACACCTATGTTGGAGAAAACAGAATTTATGTTTACCTGATAAATTACTTTCTCCAACGGTGTGTCCGGCCCACGGCCCGCCCTGGTTTTTTAATCAGGTCTGATGATTTATTTTCTTTAACTACAGTCACCACGGTATCATATGATTTCTCCTATGCAAATATTCCTCCTTTACGTCGGTCGAATGACTGGGGAAGGCGGAGCCTAGGAGGGATGATGTGACCAGCTTTGCTGGGCTCTTTGCCATTTCCTGTTGGGGAAGAGAATATCCCACAAGTAAGGATGACGCCGTGGACCGGACACACCGTTGGAGAAAGTAATTTATCAGGTAAACATAAATTCTGTTTTTCTGTTGAGTCAGAAGAATTCAAATGCCCCATTTTTCTCAAAGGGGATTACTGGGACACTCCTTTCCCAATACTTTTTCCAGAATTAAATAATATTACTTTGTATTAAATACAAATGTCAGATTGATGTTATATAGGCACCATACAACCCAATAGCATCCAGTAATCACCCCTTTAAATTGTAACTTTCCAGCCACAGCTGCTGCAGCTGATATTTATTGTTGTCATTATTAATATATTTCATTGTAATATATTTTTTTTTTCTTCCAACCAATATTTATTAATTTCAACCAGAATTACATGGTGGAAGTCACAGCTTCCGGAGATATTATACATAATCAGTTGAGTTTTATATATTAAGGTATACATTCAAATATCATAAACCAAAATTTAACATAAAAGGAAGAGTAATTTTAGAAAAAAGGAGAGAAGGGGAAGAGACAAGGAGAGGTGAGCCTGTTGACCTTTCTCATTTGTGGAGTTTACGGTCTGATTATCCCAAAAGTTCAATATAAAAATTATGTATACACCCTATTATTATGGGGATATTGCAAGAGGGTTTATTGAATTGAGTTTGGTATATATTATTCTAAAAGAGATCATAATTTACTTCTTAAGGTATTGCTCCCAAAGGGAGATCATTTCTGCTTAAACATCCATTTTAGCAAATTTAATATAGTAATATTCTTCCAGTTCAAGGAATTCGGCAACTCTGGTAATCCAGAGTTGTAAGGTAGGAACCTCTGTATTCTTCCAGTTTCTGGCTAATAAATATCTTGCGCTGTTAGTCATTATATAGAAAAGTTTCAGTTCATATTTTTTTTTTTTTTTAATAGTTTTTATTGAGGGACCAACAATACAAATGCAAAATTCAGTTTGCTCAGTATAACAAAAGTCATAAGTTGATACAGAGATGTACAGTACCATACATAACCTCAAATATAACATTTTGATTTAACGATAAAGTTGAAGAAAGAAAAAACAAAAAAAACAAAAGATTTCACGCATAATGGTTAGAGAGCAAACACCAAACCTCCCCCTTGTTTTTGCCTCAGGAATGGCTGCGGCCACTTTTGGGCCCCCATGCACTTAAAGTAACAATCAGAGGATTTTTGAATGCTTTAGGCCACTTTTGGGCCTATATTTAACCTTTTCCTTCACACCGCTACCAGGACCTTGGATAGGTCCAGAAAACTGGAACAAGAATGGAAGGGGATCACAACTTTTTAATGGGGCGGAGGGGGGAAAGGGGAGGGGGGGATGAGGGTGGCGAATGAAAGACTAGTAATGAAGTCCCCGTTATCAAACTTAATACCTAGTCTAACCTGTATCCTCTGTGTATGCTCTCATTATTCAAATAACATGTATTCTATGCATATTAGCAGTAATCACAAAATTTGTTTAACAACATTTACAGGTTTGCTCATCCTGGATGGGAATAGCTTAAGCTGCAAAGGTGCGTCTTACCTGTCAGTAATACATTGCTGTTTACATAGTTACGCATTTCAATATCAGTACAACGGACAACTAGTATAATATGGCGTATAAGCATATACACATAAACTTTGTTTCCAATATATGGCCGAGCAGTGCGTAATATATTGAGAAAGCTAGGCTCTAATAACAAAGGCATTTCCTCTAAGCCAGTGGTTGGTTAGTGTCTAATTGCTCTTTTGATCCCAGAATACTTCATCCAAAGACTAGCTCAATTATTGTCTTGTTCAGTAGACTCTACATCTTCACTACAGTGATATCTCTCGTCATCTTACGCCTAGCAGACAGTGTGATAAGATATAAATCCAACAGGCCTTGCTAAGCAATGCTCAGTCTACCTTAATGCTGGAATAGGCTATTGACATATATTGGTTATTGTTCTGTACAGATATATTTAGCATCTACTTGCTCTACCTTACTAATAGGCTCACACTGTAAGTCAGACTATTTAGCATGGGGACACTCATTAACATATGTGTTACTAACAATCAAATTACAATAAGATATGCAATATGACTCACAGCACAACCAGACAACAGCACTTCAAAGCAACATGCAACATGAAAATTGCTCACCAAACATATACAACAATCAAGAAAATAACAAATAGGTGCATAGGGGATTTCATGACCCCCACTGCGCCCCATGACACATTAACCCCCAAGAGGCATCCTAGTTTCAAATTGCTCCCCGCTACTTTAAATCTATATAATAACATCAAAATGTACTATCTCCAACCAAAGTTCTCTATAATGGGTACATGTCCACCTTGGGGCTCCCTAGGTTTCTTAATAATAGATGAAATGTACAGTACATTAGTAGGTGCAGGACTCCCTTATGTAGCCGGTCTAGAAATCAGAAAACAAAAGTACCTCTGAGAGCAACTGCAAACTGTATAAATCCTAAACAGGTCTATTACACAGGGAGAGAAAGAGAAACATAAAATGCATTTGACTCAGGCTTTTGGAATCGGCGCAATTGGGGAAAATGAAGTGTCGATAGTCAGCAGTGCCGCAAGGTCAATGTTTACCCCACTCCACACACATTAAAGGAGTCTGTTAACATATAATATGCAGCAAGGGGAGTCCTGTCATGTGAGAACCTCCACCGGGAGTCCCAGTCAGTACATGACTCCAAGGCTATCCAGCCGTTAAGATCAAAGTGTACCAGTGTATGCGGTATACCTTTTTCCGTGGTTTCTCCTTGTCTTGAAGGCTCTCCTACACGGGTAGGCTCTTCAGAGCAATGCAGCAATACAGGCTGCTCCGGCCGGTTCTTCAGTCCCAACCAGGAAATTTGAGCACCAGCCTTACTCCTCGCCATATCCTCTCTAGGGACCGTCGGGACTGTCTCTTCTTTAATACCCTCGCCCCTATTTCCAGCGGACCGGCCGCATCCATCAGAGCAGCAGCGGGCTTGTTAGCATTCAAAAGGTCAGTATCTATAGCTGGCAACAGGCACTGACAGGTGCTCGTCGGCATATGGTTTAGCTGCGTTCTGAGGTCCGCTCCCCGGTCTTCTGTGCATAGCTCAAAATCTGAACTCTCTGTACCTCTGGGACTGACGGTGGCTATAAGTCGATCCATTCTGCTCATCAGCTTCCGGTCGTATTCCGCAAAGAGAGCCAGGATGGCCATGTGGAAATCACCCATGATACCGTGTAAGCTTCAGCCAATACAGATTATACAGGAAAACAGCCGACACAACTGATGCTTGAAAGTAGCTTTCACCAATTGTTTAAAGTTGTGCGGCCATCATAGCTTCTGCTCGCTTAGTTTTGTAGGCCTCCAAATCAAAGTTCCGTCCCAAACTTTGTTACACATATGGGGCATCAGAGAATCCAGGAGACTTGTAAGGGACACAAGTTAGTAGTTCTCTAACTGCAGTTACTGATAGCAACCCTAAAATTCTAGTGTGTTTGTTGTTTTTTTGTGGAGCTCTAGTAAAACACGTCCATTCTCCTTGGCTGTTAGCTCCGCCCCCTTCAGTTCATATTTAAGTTTAATTTTAGGGGGTTTACTCAACAGCCATATTGTAGGGTCTAGGGGAAATTGGATCTTAAGTATTTTTTTCTATTTCTCCAATAATTTGTCTCCAGTAATTTTGGACTACATTACACCACCACCACATGTGAGCTAAGTTTCCGTGCTCATGGCCGCATCTCCAACAGCATTTAGATTTTTTGCGGTATAATCGATTTAGTTTAACTGGGGAGAGGTGCCATCTATGTATTATTTTTAAGTTAATCTCTTGCATGGAGAGTGAGATCGACGTTTTTGTAACATTTTGAAAGATCAAGGTACTTGTGTGCGGTAGTATCGTTATCCCCAGCTCTTCTTCCCATTTCTCTTTTTAAGTGTGTTCAGTCCACGGGTCATCCATTACTTATGGGATATATTCTCCTTCCCAACAGGAAGTTGCAAGAGGATCACCCAAGCAGAGCTGCTATATAGCTCCTCCCCTCACATGTCATATCCAGTCATTCTCTTGCAACCCTCAACAAAGAAGGAAGTCGCGAGAGGAGCTGGAGTTTTTACTTAATTATTCTTCAATCAAAAGTTTGTTATTTTAAATGGCACCGGAGTGTGCTGTTTCTCTATCTCAGGCAGTATTTGGAAGAAGAAACTGCCTGCGTTTTCTATTATCTTAGCAGGCGTAACTAAGATCCACTGGCTGTTCTCGACATTCTGAGGAGTGGGGTAACTTCAGAAAATGGGAATAGCATGCGGGGTCTCCCGCAAATGAGGTATGTGCAGTACAATATTTTCTGGGAATGGAATTGACTAAGAAAACACTGCTGTTACCCGTATGATGTAAGTACAGCCTTAAATGCAGTAGTAGTGACTGGTATCAGGCTGGTAAATGTATGCACAATAGAGTTATTTTCTAGGGACTAGAATTTGACTGAAAAAATACTGTTAATACTGATATAATGTGTGAGCCTTAACTGCAGTAGAAGTGACTGGTAGCAGGCTTAGTAATAACTTTACACAGCATCTGAAATGTTGTTTTTTAAAACCTTTACTGGCATGTTAATCGTTTAGTGAGGTACTTTGGTGATAAATCTTTTTGGGCATGATTTTTTTCCACACGGCTAACGTATATTTCTGCATAGAAACCGTTATATCAGGTCTCCCACTGTTGTAATAGGAGTGGGAGGGACCTTTTTTTAGCGCCTTGTTGCGCAGTTAAAATTCTAGCATAGTCTTCCTGCTTCTTCCTCTTTGATCCAGGACGTCTCCAGAGAGCTCAGGGATCTTCAAAATTCGTTTTTGAGGGAGGTAATCAGTCACAGCAGACCTGTGACAGTGTGTTTGACTGTGATAAAAGCGTTAAATCATAAATTGATTATCCGTTTTTGGGTATTGAGGGGTTAATCATCCGTTTGCTTGTGGGTGCAATCCTCTGCTAATTAATACATTTAAAGAATTGTTGACTATAACTGAACTAGTTCTTTGTTCTTCAATTGTGTTTTTTTTTAAAATAAGCGCTGCAGCGTTTTTTATATTGCTTGTAAACTTATTGAAGTAATTTCCAAGCTGGCTAGCTTCATTACTAGTCTGTTTAAACATGTCTGATACAGAGGAATCTGCTTGTTCATTATGTTTAAAAGCCGATGTGGAGCCCAATAGAAATATGTGTACCAATTGTATTGATATTACTTTGAATAAAAGTCAATCTGTACCGATAAAGAAATTATCACCAGACAACGAGGGGGAAGTTATGCCGTCTAACTCTCCTCACGTGTCAGTACCTTCGTCTCCCGCTCGGGAGGTGCGTAAGATTGAGGCGCCAAGTACATCTAGGCCCTTACAAATCACTTTACATGATATGGCTAATGTTATGAAAGAAGTATTATACAATATGCCCGAGTTAAGAGGCAAGCGCGACAGCTCTGGGTTAAGGAAAGAGCGCGCCGATGACACGAGAGCCATGTCTGATACTGCGTCACAATTTGCAGAACATGATGACGGAGAGCTTCATTCTGTGGGTGACGGTACTGATTCGGGGAGACCGGATTCAGAAATTTCAAATTTTAAATTTAAGCTTGAGAACCTCCGCGTGTTACTAGGGGAGGTGTTAGCGGCTCTGAATGATTGTGACACGGTGGCAATCCCAGAGAAATTATGTAGGCTGGATAAATACTATGCGGTACCGGTGTGTACTGACGTTTTTCCTATACCAAAGAGGCTTACAGAGATTATTAGCAATGAGTGGGATAGACCCGGTGTGCCCTTTTCCCCTCCTCCGATATTTAGAAAAATGTTCCCTATAGACGCCACCACACGAGACTTATGGCAGACGGTCCCTAAGGTGGAGGGAGCAGTTTCTACTTTAGCCAAGCGTAACACTATCCCGGTGGAGGATAGCTGTGCTTTCTCAGATCCAATGGATAAAAAATTAGAGGGTTACCTTAAGAAAATGTTTGTTCAACAAGGTTTTATATTACAGCCTCTTGCATGCATTGCGCCTGTCACTGCTGCAGCGGCATTCTGGTTTGAGTCTCTGAAAGAGGCGATTCGCACAGCACCATTGGATGAATCTCTGAGCAAGATTAGAACCCTTAAGCTGGCTAATGCGTTTGTTTCGGATGCCGTAGTGCATTTAACCAAACTTACGGCTAAGAATTCCGGATTCGCCATACAGGTGCGCAGAGCGCTATGGCTTAAATCCTGGTCAGCAGATATAACTTCTAAGTCTAAACTACTAAACATTCCTTTCAAAGGGCAGACCTTATTCGGGCCCGGCTTGAAGGAAATTATTGCTGACATTACTGGAGGTAAGGGCCACACCCTTCCTCAGGACAGGGCCAAATCAAAGGCCAAACAGTCTAATTTTCGTGCCTTTCGTAATTTCAAGGCAGGAGCAGCATCAACTTCCTCCGCTCCAAAACAGGAAGGAGCTACTGCTCGTTACAGACAGGGTTGGAAAGGCAACCAGTCATGGAACAAGGGCAAGCAGGCCAGAAAGCCTACTTCCGCCCCTAAGACAGCATGAAGACAGGGCCCCCATTCCGGAGACGGATCTAGTGGGGGGCAGACTTTCTCTCTTCGCCCAGGCTTGGGCAAGAGATGTACAGGATCCCTGGACGTTGGAGATTATATCTCAGGGATACCTTCTGGATTTCAGAACTTCTCCTCCACAAGGGAGGTTTCATCTGTCAAGGTTATCAACAAACCTAGTAAAGAAAGAGGCATTTCTACAATGTGTACAAGACCTCTTAGTGATGGGAGTGATCCACCCAGTTCCGCGAACGGAATAGGGGCAAGGGTTTTATTCAAATCTGTTTGTGGTTCCCAAGAAAGAGGGAACCTTCAGACCAATCTTAGACTTAAAAATCTTAAACAAATTCCTAAGGGTTCCATCGTTCAAGATGGAAACCATTCGGACCATCCTACCCATGATCCAAGAGGGTCAATATATGACCACTGTGGACTTAAAGGATGCCTACCTTCACATACCGATTCACAAAGATCATTATCGGTACCTAAGGTTTGCCTTTCTAGACGGGCATTACCAGTTTGTAGCTCTTCCCTTCGGGTTAGCTACGGCCCCGAGAATTTTTACAAAGGTTCTGGGCTCACTTCTGGCGGTACTAAGACCGCGAGGCATAGCGGTGGCTCCGTACCTAGACGACATTCTGATACAAGCGTCAAGTTTTCTAAATGCAAAGTCTCATACAGAGATAGTTCTAGCATTTCTGAGGTTGCATGGGTGGAAAGTGAACGTTGAAAAGAGTTCTCTGTTACCACTCACAAGGGTCCCTTTTCTAGGGACTCTTATAGATTCTGTAGAGATGAAGATTTACCTGAAGGGAGTCCAGGTTATCAAAGATTCTCAATGCTTGCCGTGTCCTTCACTCCATTCCAAGCCCATCAGTAGCTCAGTGCATGGAAGTAATCGGCTTAATGGTCGCGGCAATGGACATAGTGCCATTTGCGCGCCTACATCTCAGACCGCTGCAACTATGCATGCTAAGTCAATGGAACGGGGATTACTCAGATCTGTCCCCTTTGCTAAACCTGGACCAGGAGACCAGAGATTCTCTTCTCTGGTGGTTGTCACGGGTTCATCTGTCCAAAGGAATGACTTTTCACAGACCAGATTAGACGATTGTAACAACAGATGCCAGCCTACTAGGCTGGGGAGCAGTCTGGAACTCCCTGAAGGCTCAGGGATTGTGGACTCAGGAGGAGAGACTCCTCCCGATAAACATTCTAGAATTAAGAGCAATATTCAATGCTCTTCTAGCTTGGCCTCAGTTAGCAACACTGAGGTTCATCAGATTTCAGTTGGACAACATCACGACTGTGGCTTACATCAATCATCAAGGGGGAACCAGGAGTTCCCTAGCGATGTTGGAAGTCTCGAAGATAATTCGCTGGGCAGAGTCTCACTCTTGCCACCTGTCAGCGATCTACATCCCAGGCGTGGAGAACTGGGAGGCGGATTTTCTAAGTCGCCAGACCTTTCATCCGGGGGAGTGGGAACTCCACCCGGAGGTATTTGCTCAACTTAACACACTTAACAAGAGAAAACATAATTTATGCTTACCTGATAAATTTATTTCTCTTGTAGTGTGTTCAGTCCACGGCCCGCCCTGTCTTTTTGAGGCAGGTTCTAAATTTTAAATTATAACTCCAGTCACCACTACACCCTATAGTTTCTCCTTTCTCGTCTTGTGGCAGAGAATCCAGACGTCCAGGCTTTTTGTCAGGCTTTGGCTAGGATTAAGCCTGTGTTTAAAACTGTTGCTCCTCCGTGGAGCTTAAACTTGGTTCTTAAAGTTCTTCAGGGTGTTCCGTTTGAACCCCTTCATTCCATTGATATTAAGCTTTTATCTTGGAAAGTTCTGTTTTTGATGGCTATTTCCTCGGCTCGAAGAGTCTCTGAGTTATCTGCCTTACATTGTGATTCTCCTTATCTGATCTTTCATTCAGACAAGGTAGTCCTGCGTACTAAACCTGGGATTTTACCTAAGGTTGTTTCTAACAGGAATATCAATCAAGAGATTGTTGTTCCATCGTTATGTCCTAATCCTTCTTCAAAGAAGGAACGTCTTTTGCATAATCTAGACGTGGTCCGTGCCCTGAAGTTCTACTTACAGGCAACTAAAGATTTTCGACAAACTTCTTCTCTGTTTGTCGTTTACTCTGGACAGAGGAGAGGTCAAAAGGCTTCGGCTACCTCTCTCTCTTTTTGGCTTCGTAGCATAATACGCTTAGCCTACTAGACTGCTGGACAGCAGCCTCCTGAAAAAATTACAGCTCATTCCACTAGAGCTGTGGCTTCCACCTGGGCCTTTAAGAATGAGGCCTCTGTTGAACAGATTTGCAAGGCTGCAACTTGGTCTTCACTTCATACTTTTTCCAAATTTTACAAATTTGACACTTTTGCTTCTTCGGAGGCTGTTTTTGGGAGAAAGGTTCTACAGGCAGTGGTTCCTTCTGTTTAATGTTCCTGCCTTGTCCCTCCCATCATCCGTGTACTTTAGCTTTGGTATTGGTATCCCATAAGTAATGGATGACCCGTGGACTGAACACACTTAACAAGAGAAAACATAATTTATGCTTACCTGATAAATTTATTTCTCTTGTAGTGTGTTCAGTCCACGGCCCGCCCTGTCTTTTTGAGGCAGGTTCTAAATTTTAAATTATAACTCCAGTCACCACTTCACCCTATAGTTTCTCCTTTCTCGTCTTGTTTCGGTCGAATGACTGGATATGACATGTGAGGGGAGGAGCTATATAGCAGCTTTGCTTGGGTGATCCTCTTGCAACTTCCTGTTAAGAAGGAGAATATATCCCATAAGTAATGGATGACCCGTGGACTGAACACACTACAAGAGAAATAAATTTATCAGGTAAGCATAAATTATGTTTTTTCCAAAAAGGGAGGTACATAACTAGGGAGGTTGTACGTCAGTATTTGGTATATCGATGACAAAGTGTGAGATATAGGAGGGGTTCTAACGCATAGGCGTTCAAAGTTGGTTAGAGGTTTGACCATATTGTTAGTATGTTTATGAGTCATAACAAAATGATGTACCCGGGCATAAGCATACCAATTTTGAAAGATATTATATCCCTTAGTTATTAAGTCTGATTGGGATAGTATTTTCTCATTCGACGTTAAAAAGTATAGTGGGATATCTCTATAGTATGAGTTTGGGGCTACTCGGGGGAATTGTATCCCCAAGACTCTCTCTCCATTGTCTAAGATTGAGGTAAGCGGGGAGGGCCTAGATGAAATGAAAGCTTGTGTTATTAAGATAGTGTCCCATACTCTGAATGTTTCTGCTATGATTGGCGAATTAGGTTCTAAAGTAGATTTCGAGTGGTCTAGTCTCCAGCACATCCTGCCCAGATGCTCTGCCCCGGACAGGGAGTGTTCCAACCGAACCCACCGTTTATGTTCGTAATGAATGCACCAATCTATGATTCTCTGTAGGTATATTGCCTGGCGGTATTTGGTTAAGTTAGGAATGCCTAGTCCTCCTTGAATTTTAGGAGTTTGCATAGTTTTACTATTTATCCTACGGGGTCGTTTACGCCATACTAAGTCACTAAAGGCCTTCTGGATATTAGAAATATAGTTTTTAGGGAGTGGGATTGGTAAAGTTTGCAGAAAATATAGGAGTCTGGGAAAGATATTCATTTTTAGGACGTTTATCCTGCCCATCCAAGACAGTTTCTTGGAGAGCCACGAGGATAGGTCTCTTATTATAGTATTTTGAATTGACAAATAGTTTAATTTAAAGGTCTGCTCCATAGAGGTGGTTAATTCAATTCCTAGGTATTTTAGGGATTGGGGTTGCCAAGTAAAAGGGGTTAGGGCTTTGACTCTTTCTGTAGTGGGGATGTCTAGATTGATACCCAAGACTTCCGATTTGGAGGCGTTTATAACAAAATTGGACAGGGTTTGAAAAGTTTGAAATTCTTGCAATAAGTTGGATAGCGAAGTCTCCGGGTCCGTAATGGAAAACAAAATGTCGTCCGCGAATAGGGACATAACATATTTTTGGGTGCCGACCTGAACACCACTAATTAAAGGGTTTTGTCTAATTTTTGTTGCCAGCGTTTCTATAAAACATGCAAACAATAGGGGGGATAGAGGGCAACCTTGACGAGTGCCGTTAGTAATTGTGAATGATTTGGAAAGTGTGATTGTAATATTTTTTATTTATAAACATGTTCTGTGAACTTTGTGACAAAAAATAAAACTGTTTTATTATTTCAAAATGTCTTTAAGTTACAGTTCATAATTATAAAGAAGATATCTTAATTTATTAGTCTGCATTGTGCTTGGAAAACTGTCATGATATTAAAAAAGAAGTATCGGTAATTGGTATCAGTGAGTATTTGAAAAAAAGTATCGGTACTTGTACTCGGTCTTAAAAAAATTGTATCGGTGCAACCCTACTGGTCAATCTGCATCCATATCAGAGTTTTTTTATAGTACAAGTACATTTTACATTAGCATATTTCAATGTTATTTATTCATGTTACATTTTTCAATGTTAAAATAAAAGTTCTTTCTTTTTCTTTTCACGCTTCTTTAAGAACTTATGTGTTTATGTTTTGTGTCGAGCACAAATGGTTGCCTATATGCAATTCTGTGCTGCTTGCTTAGCTACAACTTTTTCTTCTAGAGATTGGTTGTTGCCCACTGAACCTTATGTCTCCTAGGTGGATGTTCAGGCAATGCCACAGCTTCCTCCTTAGATGTCCCAAGATTCAATGGTGTTACATGCAAGTGCCCTGCGGTTCCTCTCAATCTCCTGGAGGAGTTATTTGCCTGCAGAAATTCTGCCCAGGTATCTTCTGCGGTATCTGTGGCATTATATGCCAGTCTCCTGTCTTTAAAAGGATGTTTCCTGTCGCTGTCTCCATTAAATATCAGAGCACACGGTGCCTAAAGTAGTAGGGCATTTCTACTCTGGCTGAGAGAACTAAGATTCCTAGAAAGGATAGCTGTTCTCTTCAGGATCAATGGACTAAGCTGGAGGCTTACCTGGAAGTTTGTATTGCCACTGTGTCAAGTGCGGCATCTTATTGGTGCAATGCCTTGTCTGATTCCAATTTGGTAGATACTCATTTGGAGTAAATCTAGTACAGAATTATGGCTCTTAAGATAGCCAATTCTTTTATTTCTGATGCTACCATGCAAGTTTTTCAGCTGGGAGCCAAGATACCTGGCTTCGCTGTGATAGCCCGCAGGGCGTTGTGGACAATGGATTTTTCCTCTGAGTCCAAGTTTCTGGTGCTTCCGTACAAGGGCAAGACCTTGTTTGGTCCTGATCTGACAGGAATAGTTCTGATATTACAGGTGGAAAAGGGGTCTTTTCTACCACAAGGGTAAGATCTTTTTCTATTCGATTAAAGAATGTTTCAATTAATCCTCCCCTACTATGTATAGGATAGGAACTTGATGTGGGTTTGAGAGAGATACCTGTATTTTTATTACCTTCATTGTCAGGTGTATCACATATATCCTGAAAAGTCAGAGTAGTGGAATCCGTGTCAGTGGTCTGTATCCTGTTGTTAAGATGTATTTGTTCCATGTCTCCCTGACCATAGAAATGTTTGTTTTTGTAAAGTTAAATTTCTTATCAAGCGATTTATATCGATTATGGTCTGGAAGACATTTAAGTTAGTAGTCAGTGCAAACGAAAGACCATACCCCAAAACCTTAAATTGTTCCTTAGTTTAATGATTTGTGTGATACATTTAGTACATTTCCTATTTGTATTTGCTTTGTCCTCTCAACTGATACCTCTCCTGTAATTTCTGTGTCTCCGTAGGAACTGACATTAGTTCTCTGAAGGGTCAGATTTTTGCGTTATCTTTTTTACACAAGCGTCTGGCGGATGTGCCAGACGTGTAGTCTTTTTGTCAGACCCTGGTTAGTATCAGGCCTGTGTTTGAGTCTGTTGCTCCTCTTGGAGCTTTAACCTTGGTTTTAAGGTTTTGCAGGAGGCTCAGTTTGAGCCATAGCATTCCATAGATTTAAATTTTTTATCTTGGAAGTTTTCCTTTTTTTGCTATATCTTCTGCTCGGAGAGTTTAGGTACTCTCGACTTTGCAGTGTGATTCGCTTGATCTTATTTTGGATAAGGCGGTTATTTATCCTAAGTGGAAATATTGTTTGGAAATTTGTGGTTCCCTCTCTGTGTCCTCATTCTTATCTCTTGAGGAACGTGTGTGCACAATTTGGATGTTGTGCGTGCTTAATATTTTTTCTTCTGTTCTTGTTCGTTTTTCCTGTAACAGAAAGCTTCTGCTACTTCTCTTTTCTCTAGTTGAGAAGTTAAATTTGTTTGCTTTTCAGACTGCGGGGCTGCAGTCTCCTGAGAGTTATGGCTCATTACATGACGGCTGTCTCTTCTTCTTGAGCTTTCACAGATGAAGCTTCTGTGGATCAGTTTTGCAAGGCTGAAACTTGGTCTTCTTTGCATACATTTTCTAAATTTTATCAATTTGATTTTTTTGCCTCGGAAAAGGTTTCTTTTGGAGGAAAAGTTTTTCAAGCGTTGGTGCCTTCTGTTTAGGTCTGCCTGTCTTGTCCCTCCCTAGTCACCTGTGTCCTCTAGCTTGGGTATTGGTTTCTAACAGTAATTGATGACGTCGTGGATTTACCATATCTTAGGAAAGACAACAGAGTTTATGCTTACCTGATAAATTTCTTTCTTCCTGGATATGGTGAGTCCACGACCCCTCCCTTTATTTTTAGACCGTTGTTTTTTTATTAAACCTCAGGCACCTCTACACCTTTGTGTTACTCCATTTTCTCCATTACCTTTGGTCAAATGACTGGGGTTTGTGGGAAGGGAAGTGATACTTAAAGGGACACTGAACCCAAATGTTTTGTTGCGTGATTCAGATAGAGCATGCAATTTTAAGCAACTTTCTAATTTACTCCTATTATCAAATTTTCTTCATTCTCTTGGTTTCTTTATTTGAAAAGCAAGAATGTAAGTTTAGATGCCGGCCTTTTTTGCGGAACAACCTGGGTTGTTCTTGCTGATTGGTGGATAAATTCGTCCACCAATAAGCAAGTGCTGTCTAGCTTAGATGCCTTCTTTTTCAAATAAAGATAGCAAGCGAACAAAGAAAAATTGATAATAGGAGTAAATTAGAAAGTTGCTTAAAATTGCATGCTCTGAATCACAAAAGAAAAACTGTGGGTTCAGTGTCCCTTTAACAGTTTAACTGTGGTGGTCTTTGCCTCCTCCTGCTGGCCAGGAGTGATATTCCCAACAGTAATTGATGATGTCGTGGACTCACCATATCTGGAAATAAATTAATCAGGTAAGCATAAATTTTGTTTTATATACTGTATATGCAGCCACAAATCAGCAGCTAGAACCTAGGTTCTTTGCTGCTCCTGAGCTTACCTAGATAAACCTTTTAACAAAGGATTACAAGAGAAGGAATCAAATTAAATAATAGAAGTAAATTGGAAACTTTTCAGGGTGACTGAGTCCTTTTTTATGCACCATCAGCAGATCACCATGCCACCTTGTTTAGGTTGGTATATTTACAATTCTTTTGTACCTTTTCTTCATTTCTGCCTTTATATAAATCTTTTTTTAATGGTTAAAACAAATATGAATAAAGATCTTTACATCTCTTAATGTAATATACACAAGGTTATACCAGGGTATTACAAAGTAACAGCCTGGATTTGAGAGTGTATCATATTGCACAAGACCAGCTTTCTGTAATTCTATATTCTCTTCCAGTTCTTCTGGTCTGACACATACTGAAATATAATAACTACAGTTGGCTTGGAACACATTTCAGAAATTGATTTGGCATTTAAGTCAGTTAACCATGAGTTCATAGATGAAAGGAAAATTATATTTTATGTACAGATGTCACATGGTTCACTGCTTAAACAAATTATGAAAGTTTAAAACAGAGACCTAACATTTAGGCAGGTATCACGTTATCAAGTGCGTATAATCTTTTTGGTTGGTGGCTGGAAGTATAGTACCTTGTTATGAATTCTATGCTTTTGACAGTCTCCAGTAGAAAGCAACATGGGTATGTAAACCACATGGTTGGTAAAGAGTGAAACCACACAGGCACTGGCATAAGAAGAAGCTGATAAAAGAATGTACAGTGCATCCACTTCAGACCTAGTGGTTGTGCAATGTATGTGCACTCCTATTATTAATAATAATGTCTGTTCTGGGTGTATATGACTGGCATGCTTAGCTGTTCTGTTATACTTGGCAAAGGGCAAAATACTAGGCAGACTTTACTGGGCTCCAGGGCCAAGACTGTGTCCCATTCAATAGCACAGTTTGCATTTAAGATATGCTGAGCCAGCAGCCACATAAAAACAAGAGGAGCTGCTTCTATGTGACTGCGAGTCATCCTTCCCCTTGGTTAGTCCACACCAGAGAATATACATTTGGGCAGCCTTACTGTACAAACCATGTTGGAAGTTTTTTTCCTATTCAAAGCCCTCTGGTGGCAATCTTTAAAACCCTGCCACCCCTTGTAAAAGAAGATCCATAAACTTTCTGTGAGCCCTTTTTGGGGGAGGTCCACACATAATGCAGATAGAACACAGACCCTCTGTAGCAATGCCGCTACTAAATGCAAGGCTAAATGCGCCCCATAAATGATATCTCTGAGACACCTGTAGCTACTCCCATGATACTAGGTTTACAGAAATGTTATGTTTATTGACAAAAAAGGAGCATAATTTACATTAATGACAAACCTTTTGTTCTGAACTTATTTCTTATTTTTCCTGTTGATAGTGTATAACCTGAAATTGTGCAGTTGTTTATGACGGTCTCTGTGTTTGGGACTTGTGTAAAGCAATTCTAAGCCAATGTCTAGCTCACAATGAAGTTGAAGAGAGATTTTAAGGGTTGAAGAAAATAAACTTTTTAGGGGGTTGTACACAGTTCTACATGAGAATAACCACTTTATTTTTTTTATATTCACATAGAGCTATTGGGAGGAACAAAATCCTCACAGTAAGTGGACCAGGCGGTCTCTACCAGTATATATTGGTATGATTTTTTTTTGTTCTCAGACAGGGACAAGTGGACTACATGCCTATTAACCCTCCAAGCTTTCGATTGTTAAATCAATTTATCTAAATCTCTCTAGCTGCATCAAGCTGAATATATTTTATGGAGATAATCCTTTCCAAAGGTTTTTTTATTTTTAAAATCAAATGTCTTCAATCTTTTCAAGTAGTTTGGTACATAAAAAGCATGCGCTTTTTTTTTTGTACAAGAGACTGAATATTTGTCTTGATTTTTATGGCAGCCGGTTTTGTTTACGATATATATCTGCAGGTGAGTTTCCTAATTTACTAGATTTGTCTTACAGAAATCACGTCTTATTCGATGAGATCACCCTTTACCTGCTGGCTACTAAAACAAAAGTTATTAAAGAAGGTGTTTTGTTCAGTCGGTTTGTACTGTCTCTGGCTTAGATGTCTATGGTTAAGTATGGTTTGAAATCGAAAGGAGTTTCCCTATTTTAAATGAAGGATCTCATGCCCTTTTAACTAATAGTGAATGGTAGATAGAGACTTGACCCCCTACCTCACAACCCCTAATTTGAAAGAAGGGCTTTCTCTTTTTTTTGAATGGAGACATTCTATTTCCCTTCTAGGTGGTGCAGATATAGAGTTAAGGGATATGAAGCCAAATTTAGATTTTATTGCAAGTGTAAGGTTTTAATAAGCTTTTCTAAATGCAAATTTTTATAATGCATTTAGAGGTCTGAAAGATTTGATAAATAGCAATGAGATGAGGAGTTTCTCAGTTGGGTGCAGGTTGTAAAATGTTTTGTAGCTGTAAATAAGATGAGTTTGGCTTTGATCAGAAGACACATAGGTTATTATGAGAAGCTGAAGTGTTGGCTCAATAGCATATAAGTTTGAGTTAGGGTTTTTAATATAATGTCCGAGAAAATATTGTGAGTGCGGCAAAGATTGATAAATCAGGGTAATACACCCGTTTGAACCTTTCAATTTTTATTCTGTACACACAAAAAAAAGGGAGCGCTAAACAAGCAGCTATATGTGTGATCACAAATGTCAATTATAAACTTCTAAATCCAGATACATCAATTTATTAAAAACATTCATGTAAATAGACCACCAGTGGTTAAAAATAAATTTATAAAAATAAAATTCAAGCATATACATTCTAAAAACAAAGCTATACTTCTAAAAACAAATATCAATGTCCCAATATATTCTAGAACGATCTGTATTCATGAATTATGGTTCAAATGATATCCATATAAGTACCCAAAGAGTCTCAAATGTAGGAACAGTCTCAAGTTAGGGGAATGGATATGGGTAAAAAGTTTGCTGTTAGTGCAACTTTGTTTGATACAATTAAAGGGACAGTCTACACCAGAATTTTTATTGTTTTAAAAGATAGATAATCACTTTATTATCCATTCCCCAGTTTTGCATAACCAACACAGTTATAATAATATACTTTTAACCTCTGTGATTATCTTGTATCTAAGCCTCTGCAAACTGCCCCTTTTTTCAGTTCTTTTGACAGACTTGCAGTCTAGCCAATCAGTGCCCGCTCCCAGATAACTGCACGAGCACAGTGTTATCTATATGAAATACGTGAACTAACACCCTCTAGTGGGGAAAAACTGTTAAAATGCAATCTGAAAAGAGGTGGGCTTCAAGGTCTAAGAAATTAGCATATGAACCTCCTAGGTTAAGCTTTCAATTAAGAATATGGAAAATCAAAGATATATCAGAGCGCCAACTGGTAGAGAGGCAGGGTCCTAATAAAGCCAAATGTAGATCTCCAAGGTATTAGCCAAGAATATTTATTGAGGTATAAACAGCTGGTTCAATTAAAACTTGATATTTTGTACAATGACATTGAATGGCAATTTAAATTGAAAAAGTAAAACATTAAAAAATTGCAATATTACAAACGTATCAAACAATTTGGATATAATTAGTACCTCATGGATCCATGTTACAACAATAAAGTGAATAAAAAGACAGAT
Source organism: Bombina bombina (assembly GCF_027579735.1). Lineage (NCBI taxonomy): Eukaryota > Metazoa > Chordata > Amphibia > Anura > Bombinatoridae > Bombina > Bombina bombina. Next base: position 911,334,637 of record NC_069503.1, on the reverse strand, counting down.
TTAAATGTCCTTAATAACAGTGGAAAATATAAAATAATGCCGATCCAATATGGATAGGATAGGTGTATCTTGCTGATACAAAAATGAGTGCTTATACTTATGCTAGTTCGTAAGCAGAAATGTAGGCAAAAACTGAAACAGATATGGTTTAGGCATGCACCATACTTAACAGATTGGCGATAAACTAATACTAAACCAGATATGATTTAAGCATGTACCAAACTTTAACAGCTAGAAGAGAGTTTGCCTTTATAATAGAGAGTATTGAAAGCTTCAAATTCCAATCTCTTGGTGCGGCAGACCGGAACTATTGTTTGTTCCCGATAACACACGCAGGCAATAAAAATACTGATGACAGGGTAACGCTAGGGTAGACGTCTCTATATGGATATGGAGAATGACACAAATGTACCTGCTCTTAGTTATATTTCGGACCTAATAGACCGTATATAATTTCGCCAAGAGGTGTAGGCAGAAATCCGTAAGGGGGAAGAAATGAGATATTAGATTGTAACCAAATCTTAATAGTGTAAGATACGGTACAGATGTATAAAAAGGTGCAAAAATATGCAGAGGCGTTAGTGCAAAGATTGTGCTATAATGAACAATATGTGCAAAACAAGCTATATGTGTGTTATTCAGCAAAAAATAAACACAATAATAAATCAATAGAATACATTCATGTGAAAAAATTATTTAAAAAAACTAGTGTCTGCTGATAACAGTGACGCAACCACAATAAATAAAGTGCAGCGTTATGAGCGCAAAAAAGAGCGTGAAAAATAATGTGATAAAAACAGTCCAAAAACTTCAGTGCATATTCCTTAATATAGTCCTTCAGAATGTAAGGTTCACATATTATGTAGCCTAAAAACAGCTTAGAGAGAGACCTTGGCTCCAATGTTTAGGAACGATCCCATAGTCAGTGATGTATGCCGCTTATCCTGTTCGTATAGTCTATGTGTAGATGTTTTTTTCTTTAAGCCAAAACAATGGTGTTCAATTTTGTTTCAGGAATAATTCCGTCTGCCAAAAAAAGAATATAATAGTGTAGATTGTTAAGTGATAAAACCTATATTGAAAACTTACTCACCAGACAACGATTACGGCGGTAATCTCTGCCCCTCCTTTGGTGTTCTTCTACTTTGTGTACTTTTTATAGTGAACACAGACTTTTGTTAATATGATTAATATTGGATGAAGGGAATGATTGTGGATAGCTAGACAAGAAAAAACTCTAATAAGAGGAGTCTACCATTAGTTTGGATGTGAGCTGTTTGACATTTATAACCAGCTGTGTATGAAATTGTGAAGTAGAAATAGGGAATTAAGCAAGAAATCGGCTGGCTGGGTAATTTTTCATTTTGTAAAGTGGCATTTCACATCGTTTAGACTGATATCAAGAACATGTCCATTGCCGTTTTATTAAGGAGCTGGCTTAGATCTTGAAAAGCTGGCTACTGACAGTTCCTTTCAAAGGGAAAATGCTTATTGGATTCGATTATCAAGACTGTCACTGGAGGAAAAGGAGCTATTTTTTCTCAGGATACGAATTCTAAGGGTAATTCGCTCCTATAGAGATTAGAAGTCCTCTTCTAACCAAAAGTCTGACTCCTCTAAACCTTCCTGGAAACTAGGATCTTCATGGTCTAAGAACAAACAGACCAAAAAGTCAAATTCCCACCAGAAATCTGCATAATGGAATGGTGGCCCCCTGTCTAGAAGATCATCTGGTAGGGGGCAGATTGATTCGGTTTCAGAAGGTCTGGTCTCACTCAGTTCAGGATCCCTGGGTTATCAATATTATATCCCAGGTTATGTGCATAGACTTTCACACCAGAGCTCCTTCACATTCCAAAAGATCCTGTAAAGGCAACTGCCTTTTGTCCAATGTGTTCAAGATTTAGAGGATATGGGAGTGATTCAACCTGTCCCAATAGCTCCACAAGGACAGGGTTTCTTCTCCAACCTCATCATTGTCCCAAAGAAGGTAGGCATCTACAGACCTATTCTGGACTCTAAACAAATTTGTTCGGGTACTTTCCTTCAAAATGGAAACTATCCATGCCATTTTGCTTCTAATTCAGGAAGGCCAATTTATGACAACCATAGATTTAAAGGATGCATATTTGCACATCACCAATCCACAGGGACCATTTCCAGTTTCTAAGATTTGATTTTTCAACAAACCTTACCATTTTGTGGCCCTTCACTTTGGTTTGGCCACAGCCCCCACACATTTTCACAAAAGTATCAGGGTCTCTTAGCAGTAATCAGAGCTCAGGGAATCTCCATTGCTCCTTATTTGGATGATATTTTTATCCAAACTCCTTCTCTTTCTCTGGCTGTTGCTCATACCCAAATAATGGTCTATTTCCTTCAGGATCACGGCTGGAGAATCAATATGCCCAAAAGCTCCTTATCTCCAGCCACAATATTTTTATATAGAGCTCAAATGATATGATGCTCTAGTCTGTCCTTGGAATTTTCAACTGGCCTATGTATTCCCTCCGTTTGTCTTTCTTCCAAGAGTCATTGCAAGTATTAAAACCAGAATCAGCTTCAGTTATACTCATAGTTCCATCGTGTCCCTGCAGAACTTTGTATGCAGACCTGATTCAAACTCTATTATCTCTACTTTGCTTCAGGCCAGAAAGCCCATCACACAAAGAATTTATTATAAAATCTGTAAAGCTTACTTTCTTTGTTGTTCTTCTAGAGGTTTCTTTTGCAAATCTTTAAGAATCCCCAGACTTCTAAAGTTCCTTCAGGGTAGACTCTCTCCCCCCCGTCCAGGTTTGGATCTGGTCTTTCTGTTTTGCAAGGTTTACTCTTTGGACCTATGCATACTCTTGCCTTAAAATGTTCTTGAACAGTTCTCTTCCTTCTTGCTATTTCTTCAGTTAGACAAGTTTCTGAATTATCTGTCTTGTGATTCCCCTTTTTTCGCTGTTCATCAGGATGAAGCGATCCTTTTGACTAAATATGATTAAAAAAAAAATTGAAGGTGGTGTCTTCAGAAAATATTAATCAGGAAATTGTTGTTCCCTCTCTGTGTGTCCGCAACCAACTCGTAGGAACACCTGGTTCACAATTTGGATGTTGTCAGAGCCTTAAAATTTTATCTAAAGGCTACAAAAGATGTTAGACAGACTTCTAGTTTATTTTCACTTTTCAGGTCCCAGAGAGGGTCAAAAGCCTACAGTTGTGGCCTTGGTATAATGGTTCAAGCAGAATATTAGTAAGACTTACTTGGTTGCGGGAAAACTGCCTCCAAAAAGAGTAATTGCTCATTCTACTAGATCTGTGTCTACTTCCTGGGCCTTCAAGAATGACGTCTTCTTCTTTTTTCAAGAATGACGCCTCCTTGGAACAGATTTGTAAGGAGGTAACCTGGTCTTCCCTTCATACCTTTTCTAAATTTTATCATTTTGATATTTATGCTTCTGCCAAAGCTGCTTTTGGCAGGAAAGTCCTTCAGGCTGCAGTGTCTGACAAATAAGAACTGCCATCCTTGGTGTCCCATCTGTCCTTAACATGGACTTAGCTTGGGTATTGTATCCCACATGTTTTGTACATCTATGGACTCATCTTCTTATGAAATAAAACAGAATTTATACTTATCGATAAATTGATTTATTTCGGAATAGGATCCACCCTGTTTTTTTCTATATGGGTGATACTTCTTATTTGCACCTCTTAACCTCGCTTTCTGTCTTTCCTACCTTTTTATGTGTCTCTCCTCCAGCTTGGCTATGGATAAATTTAGTGAGGAGAGGAGGTAGGGGGATTAAAGCTCTTGTGTGGGTTTTTGACCTCCTCCTGATGGAGGGAAATATATCCCAAATGTTAAGGACATCTATGGACTCTCATCATCCAGAAAGAAAGCAATTTATACAACAGTCAATGTTGCCATTTTAATTCACTTTTAATTTCCAGTAAGTTTGTGATATTATTTTGGCATTGTCCGACATCTTTCATGGGTTGTATTTTTGAAAGAAGGGGTGGGCCAGTAATTAAGTCTGATAGGTAATTTTTTTTTTTAATTTAAATGTTTTTTTTTTTTTTTGAGGTTGAAAAAATGTATTTACAGGCGCTTTCAGGTGTCGATGTAATTCAAACTGAATTGCTTGCAAAAAAGCAAATGGAAATAACCAGCCTTGAAGTACTCAAGAAGCAGTGAGCATGATAATGTGCAAGAGAAGGATGTTGTCAAAATACCAGTTATTATAGGCCTTTAGCAAAGTGACTGCTTTGCCATAAACACCTTATGTAAGACCTTTATGTAACTAAAAGAAGCCGTAAAGTTGTATAGTTTTTACAGTGCGAGTGCGATTAGATTGAATGTTAAATCACATCTGTAGTATGAAAACATATGCTTAAGTTTTTGGTTTATCCAAAATTCTGCTAGCATGTAAACTGTATACAGTAAAACTCATATCACCTGTAGGGTTGCTAGGGTCCAGTATTCAACCAGACTATCAAGTATTTTAGAAAACTGTAAGTAGAAATGTTAGATAAATTAAATATAAAAGGCCTCCTATGCCTAAATGCATACAAATGAAGAGCAGAAGGAAGGGAAAAATATAGATCATGGATTAGGGGCTAAGTTAAATCTTTTATGGGGGTTTGACCCCTCCTACCATTGTGCCCATTCACTGACAGATTGTCCATTATTATTGTGGAGGACAGCTGACAACCCTAATTACCGTGTAAAGAAACATTTTAATGATTTTCTGTTCTGTACCTTGCCTATGATTATATTTTGTTCTTCATATAAGTTAAGTACCTATATATTCTGAAGTGCGGTTTCATTAAAAGGACATACATGAAAATATCATGTGAACATCTCTCTGTAAAAATATTTTACCTCAAAATGTCTTCAGCTCACCAGTGTAAATGCTCTGCGAACAGCTGTACTTCACCTGCTGTCCAGCTGCGAATTGTATTCGAATAAATAAAAAAACAATAGCCATCGGTGCTGAGGTCATGCTTTGCTGTGATCTCAGGAGATTTCATGGATATCTTGTGAGCTTTCATAGTAAACTTCCTTAAAGGGACATAATACTCATGCTAAATCACTTGAAACTGATGCAGTATAACTGTAAAAAGCTGACAGGAAAATATCACCTGAGCATCTCTATGTAAAAAAGGAAGATATTTTACCTCACAATCTCCTCAGCTCAGCAGAGTAAATTCTGTGTAAAAACTTATACTCAGCTGTTGCCCAGCTACAGGTAAAAAAAAATTAATAAAAATAAAGAAATGAACAGCAGCCAATCAGCATCAACAGTGATGAGGTCATGAACTCTTTTACTGTGATCTCATGAGATTTGACTTAACTCTCATGAGATTTCATTGTAAACTTCCTTACACTGAATAGGGAAATAAGATGAGTGTGCACGTAAGCTTGCTCCTTCCGCTGTCCCGGGACAGACATAGGCCTAGATTTAGAGTTGGGCGGTAGCCGTCAAAACCAGCGTTAGAGGCTCCTAACGCTGGTTTTTACCGCCCGCTGGTATTTGGAGTCAGTCAGGAAAGGGTCTAACGCTCACTTTCCAGCCGCGACTTTTCCATACCGCAGATCCCCCTACGCCATTTGCGTATCCTATCTATTCAATGGGATCTTTCTAACGCCGGTATTTAGAGTCGTGGCTGAAGTGAGCGTTAGATTTCTAACGACAAGACTCCAGCCGCAGAAAAAAGTCAGTAGTTAAGAGCTTTCTGGGCTAACGCCGGTTTATAAAGCTCTTAACTACTGTGCTCTAAAGTACACTAACACCCATAAACTACCTATGTACCCCTAAACAGAGGTCCCCCCACATCGCCGCCACTATATTAAAATTTTTTAACCCCTAATCTGCCGCTCCGTACACCGCGGCCACCTACGTTATCCCTATGTACCCCTAATCTGCTGCCCCTAACACCGCCGACCCCTATATTATATTTATTAACCCCTAATATGCCGCCCCCAACGTCGCCTCCACCTACCTACAATAATTAACCCCTAATCTGCCGACCGGAGCTCACTCTACTATAATAAATGTATTAACCCCTAATCTGCCTCACTCCCGCCTCAATAACCCTATAATAAATAGTATTAACCCCTAATCTTCTCTCCCTAACATCGCCGACACCTAACTTCAAGTATTAACCCCTAATCTGCCGACCGGAGCTCACCGCTACTCTACTAAATTTTTTAACCCCTAAAGCTAAGTCTATCCCTAACACGAACACCCCCCTAAGTTAAATATAATTTTTATCTAACTAAATAAATTAACTCTTATTAAATAAATTATTCCTATTTAAAGCTAAATACTTACCTGTAAAATAAATCCTAATATAGCTACAATATAAATTATAATTATATTGTAGCTATTTTAGGATTAATATTTATTTTACAGGCAACTTTGTAATTATTTTAACCAGGTACAATAGCTATTAAATAGTTAATAACTATTTAATAGTTACCTAGTTAAAATAATTACAAAATTACCTGTAAAATAAATCCTAACCTAAGTTACAATTAAACCTAACACTACACTATCAATAAATTAATTAAATACAATACCTACGAATAAATACAATGAAATAAACTAACTAAAGTACAAAAAATAAAAAAGAACTAAGTTACAAAAAATAAAAAAATATTTACAAACATTAGAAAAATATTACAATTTTAAACTAATTACACCTACTCTAAGCCCCCTAATAAAATAACAAAGCCCCCCAAAATAAAAAAATGCCCTACCCTATTCTAAAATTAAAATAGAAAAGCTCTTTTACCTTACCAGCCCTGAAAAGGGCCCTTTGCGGGGCATGCCCCAAAGAATTCAGCTCTTTTGCCTGTAAAAAAAAACATACAATACCCCCCCAACATTACAACCCACCACCCACATACCCCTAATCTAACCCAAACGCCCCTGAAGATCTCCCTACCTTGTCTTCACCTCACCGGGTTCAGCGATTGGTCCAGAAGAGGGTCCTAAGTCTTGATCCAAGCGGCGGCTGAAGAACTCCATCATCGGGATGAAGTCTTCTATCAAGCGGCATCTTCAATCTTCTTTCTTCCGGAGCGGAGCCATCTTCCTCCCAGCCGACGCGGATCCATCCTCTTCAACAGACGCCTACTCGCCGAATAACGGTTCCTTTAAATTACGTCATCCAAGATGGCGTCCCTCGAATTCCGATTGGCTGATAGGATTCTATCAGCCAATCGGAATTAAGGTAGGAATATTCTGATTGGCTAATGGAATCAGCCAATCAGATTCAAGTTCAATCCGATTGGCTGATCCAATCAGATTGAGCTCGCATTCTATTGGCTGTTCCGATCAGCCAATAGAATGCGAGCTCAATCTGATTGGCTGATCGGATCAGCCAATCGGATTGAACTTGATTCTGATTGGCTGATTCCATCAGCCAATCAGAATTTTCCTACCTTAATTCCGATAGGCTGAAAGAATCCTATCAGCCAATCGGAATTCGAGGGACGCCATCTTGGATGACGTCCCTTAAAGGAACAGTCATTCGTCGGGAAGTCGTCGGTGAAGATGGATGTTCCGCGTCGGCGGGATGAACATGGATCCCGAAGAAAGAAGATTGAAGATGCCGCTTGATAGAAGACTTCAGTCGGATCATGGACCTCTTCAGCCCCCCGCTTGGGCTTGGATCAAGACATCGGAGGAGCTCTTCTGGATCGATCGGTGAACCCGGCGTGGTGAAGATAAGGTAGGAAGATCTTCAGGGGCTTAGTGTTAGGTTTATTTATGGGGGGTTTGGGTTAGATTAGGGGTATGTGGGTGGTGGGTTGTAATGTTGGGGGGGGTATTGTATGTTTTTTTTTTTTTTAGAGGCAAAAGAGATTAATTCTTTGGGGCATGCCCCGCAAAGGGCCCTTTTCAGGGCTGGTAAGGTAAAAGAGCTTTGAACTTTTTAAATTTAGAATAGGGTAGGGCATTTTTTTATTTTGGGGGGCTTTGTTATTTTATTAGGGGGCTTAGAGTAGGTGTAATTAGTTTAAAATTGTAATATTTTTCTAATGTTTATAAATTATTTTTTTAGTTTTTGTAACTTAGTTCTTTTTTATTTTTTTGTACTTTAGTTAGTTTATTTCATTGTATTTATTTGTAGGTATTGTATTTAATTAATTTATTGATAGTGTAGTGTTAGGTTTAATTGTAGATAATTGTAGGTATTTTATTTAATTAATTTATTGATAGTGTAGTGTTAGGTTTAATTGTAACTTAGGTTAGGATTTATTTTACAGGTAATTTTGTAATTATTTTAACTAGGTAACTATTAAATAGTAAATAACTATTTAGTAGCTATACATCTATACATCTCCTACTGTGTCTACACCAGTTTTGCCCACACAGGAGGCCCCTAGTACATCTAGTGCGCCAATGCTTATTACCATGCAACAATTAACGGCTGTAATGGATAACTCCATAGCAAATATTTTATCCAAAATTCCTACTTATCAGAGAAAGCGCGATTGCTCTGTTTTAAACACTGAAGAGCAGGAGGGCGCTGATGATAATTGTTCTGTCATACCCTGACACCAATCTGAAGGGGCCATGATGGAGGTTTTGTCAGATGGGGAAATTTCAGATTCAGGAAAAATTTCTCAACAAGCTGAACCTGATGTTGTGACATTTAAATTTAAATTAGAACATCTCTGCGCACTGCTTAAGGAGGTGTTATCTACTCTGGATGATTGTGACAACTTGGTCATTCCAGAGAAATTATGCAAGATGGACAAGTTCCTAGAGGTTCCGGTGCACCCCAACGCTTTTCCTATACCCAAGCGGGTGGCGGACATAGTAAATAAGGAGTGGGAAAAGCCCGGCATACCTTTTTGTTCCCCCCCCCCCTATATTTAAGAAATTATTTCCTATGGTCGACCCCAGAAAGGACTTATGGCAGACAGTCCCTAAGGTCGAGGGGGCAGTTTCTACTCTAAACAAACGCACTACTATTCCTATCGAAGATAGTTGTGCTTTCAAAGATCCTATGGATAAAAAATTGGAGGGTTTGCTTAAAAAGATTTTTGTACAGCAAGGTTACCTTCTACAACCCATTTCGTGCATTGTTCCTGTCACTACAGCAGCGTGGTTCTGGTTCGAGGAACTAGAAAACTCGTTTAGTAGAGAGACTCCATATGAGGAGGTTATGGACAGAGTTCACGCACTTGGCTAACTCTTTTATTTTAGATGCCGCTTTGCAATTAGCTAGATTAGCGGCGAAAAATTCAGGGTTTGCTATCGTGGCGCGCAGAGCGCTTTGGCTAAAGTCTTGGTCAGCGGATGTGTCATCCAAGACAAAATTGCTTAACATCCCTTTCAAAGGTAAAACTCTATTTGGACCAGAATTGAAAGAGATTATTTCAGACATCACTGGGGGAAAGGGCCACGCCCTTCCACAAGATAGGCCTTTCAAGGCCAAAAATAAGTCAAATTTTCGTTCCTTTCGCAATTTCAAGAACGGACCGGCCTCTAATTCTGCATCCTCTAAGCAAGAGGGTAATGCCTCACAACCCAAACCAGCCTGGAAACCGATGCAAGGCTGGAACAAGGGCTGCTAACAAAACGGCATGAAGGAGTAGCCCCCGATCCGGGACCGGATCTAGTGGGGGGCAGACTCTCTCTCTTTGCTCAGGCTTGGGCAAGAGATGTTCAGGATCCCTGGGCGCTAGAAATAGTTTCTCAGGGTTATCTCCTGGAATTCAGGGAACTACCCCCAAGGGTAAAGTTCCACATGTCTCACTTATCCTCAAACCAAATAAAGAGACAGGCGCTCTTACATTGTGTAGAAGACCTGTTAAAGATGGGAGTGATACACCCAGTTCCAATAAAGGAACAAGGAATGGGATTTTATTCCAATCTGTTCGTAGTTCCCAAAAAAGAGGGAACATTCAGACCAATTTTGGATTTGAAGATCCTAAACAAATTTCTCAGGGTACCATCGTTCAAGATGGAAACCATTCGAACGATTCTACCCACTATCCAGGAAAGTCAATTTATGACTACCGTGGATCTAAAGGATGCGTATCTACATATTCCTATCCACAAAGAACATCATCAGTTCCTAAGGTTCGCTTTTCTGGACAAGCATTAACAGTTTGTGGCCCTCCCATTCGGGTTAGCCACTGCTCCAAGGATTTTCACAAAGGTACTAGGGTCCCTTCTAGCGGTTCTAAGACCGAGGGGCATTGCAGTAGTACCTTACTTGGACGACATTCTAATACAAGCGTCGTCCCTGTCAAAAGCAAAGGCTCATACAGACATCGTTCTGGCCTTTCTCAGATCACACGGATGGAAGGTGAACATAGAAAAAAGTTCTCTGTCTCCGTCGACAAGAGTTCCCTTCTTGGGAACAATAATAGATTCCTTAGAAATGAGGATTTTTCTGACAGAGGTCAGAAAGTCAAAACTTCTAAGCACTTGTCAAGTTCTTCATTCTGTTCCTCGTCCTTCCATAGCGCAGTGCATGGAAGTAGTAGGGTTGATGGTTGCAGCAATGGACATAGTTCCTTTTGCACGAATTCATCTAAGACCATTACAACTGTGCATGCTCAAACAGTGGAATGGGGACTATACAGACTTATCTCCAGTGATTCAAGTAGATCAGAAGACCAGAGATTCACTCCGTTGGTGGCTGACCCTGGACCATCTGTCCCAGGGAATGAGCTTCCGCAGACCAGAGTGGGTCATTGTCACGACCGACGCCAGTCTAGTGGGCTGGGGCGCGGTCTGGGAATCCCTGAAAGCTCAGGGTCTATGGTCTCGGGAAGAGTCTCTTCTCCCGATAAACATTCTGGAACTGAGAGCGATATTCAATGCTCTCAGGGCTTGGCCTCAACTAGCAAAGGCCAGATTCATAAGGTTCCAATCAGACAACATGACGACCGTTGCGTATATCAATCATCAGGGGGGAACAAGGAGTTCCCTGGCGATGAAAGAAGTGACCAAAATAATTCAATGGGCGGAGGATCACTCCTGCCACCTGTCTGCGATCCACATCCCAGGTGTGGAAAACTGGGAGGCGGATTTTCTGAGTCGTCAGACATTCCATCCGGGGGAGTGGGAACTCCATCTGGAGATCTTTGCCCAAATAACTCAATTATGGGGCATTCCAGACATGGATCTGATGGCGTCTCGTCAGAACTTCAAGGTTCCTTGCTACGGGTCCAGATCCAGGGATCCCAAGGCGACTCTAGTAGATGCACTAGTAGCACCTTGGACCTTCAACCTAGCTTATGTATTTCCACCGTTTCCTCTCATTCCCAGGCTGGTAGCCAGGATCAATCAGGAGAGGGCCTCGGTGATCTTGATAGCTCCTGCGTGGCCACGCAGGACTTTGTATGCAGACCTGGTGAATATGTCATCGGTTCCACCATGGAAGCTACCTTTGAGACAGGACCTTCTTGTTCAGGGTCCATTCGAACATCCAAATCTGGTCTCCCTCCAGCTGACGGCTTGGAGATTGAACGCTTGATTCTATCAAAGCGTGGGTTTTTAGATTCTGTGATAGATACTCTGGTTCAGGCCAGAAAACCGGTAACTAGAAAGATTTACCATAAAATATGGAAAAGATATATCTGTTGGTGTGAATCCAAAGGATTCCCATGGAATAAGATAAAAATTCCTAAGATTCTCTCCTTTCTACAAGAAGGTTTGGAGAAAGGATTATCTGCAAGTTCTCTAAAGGGACAGATCTCTGCTTTATCTGTCTTACTACACAAAAGACTGGCAGCTGTGCCAGATGTTCAAGCATTTGTTCAGGCTCTGGTTAGGATCAAGCCTGTTTACAGACCTTTGACTCCTCCCTGGAGTCTAAATCTAGTTCTTTCAGTTCTTCAAGGGGTTCCGTTTGAACCTTTAAATTCCATAGATATTAAGTTACTATCTTGGAAAGTTTTGTTTTTGGTTGCAATTTCTTCTGCTAGAAGAGTTTCAGAGTTATCTGCTCTGCAGTGTTCTCCGCCGTATCTGGTGTTCCATGCAGATAAGGTGGTTTTGCGTACTAAGCCTGGTTTTCTTCCTAAGGTTGTTTCTAACAAAAATATTAACCAGGAGATAGTTGTACCTTCTTTATGTCCGAATCCAGTTTCAAAGAAGGAACGTTTGTTACACAATTTGGACGTAGTCCGTGCTCTAAAATTCTATTTAGAGTCTACAAAAGATTTCAGACAAACATCTTCCTTGTTTGTTGTTTATTCTGGTAAAAGGAGAGGTCAAAAAGCGACTTCTACCTCTCTTTCCTTTTGGCTTAAAAGCATCATCCGATTGGCTTATGAGACTGCCGGACGGCAGCCTCCTGAAAGAATCACAGCTCACTCCACTAGGGCTGTGGCTTCCACATGGGCCTTCAAGAACGAGGCTTCTGTTGACCAGATATGTAAGGCAGCGACTTGGTCTTCACTGCACACTTTTGCCAAATTTTACAAATTTTATACTTTTGCTTCTTCGGAGGCTATTTTTGGGAGAAAGGTTTTGCAAGCTGTGGTGCCTTCCGTTTAGGTAACCTGATTTGCTCCCTCCCTTCATCCGTGTCCTAAAGCTTTGGTATTGGTTCCCACAAGTAAGGATGACGCCGTGGACCGGACACACCAATGTTGGAGAAAACAGAATTTATGCTTACCTGATAAATTACTTTCTCCAACGTTGTGTCCGGTCCACGGCCCGCCCTGGTTTTTTAATCCGGTCTGATGAATTATTTTCTCTAACTACAGTCACCACGGTACCATATGGTTTCTCCTATATATATTTCCTCCTGTCCGTCGGTCGAATGACTGGGGTGGGCGGAGCCTAGGAGGGACTATATGGCCAGCTTTGCTGGGACTCTTTGCCATTTCCTGTTGGGGAAGAGATATCCCACAAGTAAGGATGACGCCGTGGACCGGACACACCGTTGGAGAAAGTAATTTATCAGGTAAGCATAAATTCTGTTTTTGGCTTGGCTGTGATTTATAGAGCAGTCCCTCCCACTGGGCTGGACTTCAAGATTGTCAAATGACACACATGTCGATTGGGTGTTTACTAGAATAGTAATAAAAATAAAGAGTTCATCCAAGTGGGCCGGCATAACATTGAAATACTGTTAGGGTTTCTGGATTGTTCAAAAATACACTTCTACCAAATGCTTTCCTGTCTTCCTCTGAGCTACTGTCCTCTGTTCAGCAGACATGTAACGATCAGGCTCTGGTATCCACTAGTGAACACATGAACTTAGAAAACACTTTCTTTATTCACATACAAGCCATGGCTATTAATAACTGTTATGCAAAGTGACTTAGGGCTTTACTTAAGACATATAATTTGTCTTCTAAAGTGTTCCTTTAAGTGTAATCATTTGTAAGACTGCAGATTATACACTATTGACTCATCATTTCTGAAATGTTTCGGGTAACTTAGAAATGCCATTTAAGTGTTAAAATTCCAGAATATCGCACATTGTGCAGTATGCTGAAAGGGACAGTAAACCTTATTAAAATGTTTTAAAATAAACTATACAATTTTTTTTATCACACATTTACATTACCTCTTTAACAAGTGTAGAAATCTGCATTTTTAAACCTATATCTTCAAAGTTCCTGCAGTAAAGGTGTCCCGGAATACCCCTCTTGCTGCTTTCTTTATTTAAATAAAGTGTGAATGGCTCTGCTAATCCAAAGGCAACCAATCGGCCCAAGCAACACGCTCACAAAGACTGCTGGAGTCAAACAGTGAAAACCGTTTTGGGGTGGCGCCCTAGGTACTGAACCTTTTCTCACTTTGTACAGAGCTATTGTAGATATCTGTTATGAAAGAATGTAATGCTTAGAATATTTTAGTAATGTTTACTGTCCCAATAACAGAAGAGTTCACAAACCATTTATAACATTGCTAGAGGAAACATGTCAAATACACCACATCGAATGTTTGATGCTAAAGTTTTATCTTGGCTGTTTTTTTCATGTTTAGCAACAATCTCTCACTCTCTCTCCCCTCTCGCCTCTCTCATAAACAGGAGCTCTTACTAGAGATTAATCTGTCTTCCTCAATTCTGTATCTTTAGACTCCCCCCCCCCCCCCCACCTCTACTCAGTTTCTTAAGCCAAAGGAAGAAACAACTTAAGTCAGCAGTTGCCAATACAATTATGTGGTATTTCTAAAAGCATGAGCTAAAGGCAGGATGTAATCACATTATTAAAGATGTATAAGAAGCGGACTATTGTAAGAATATATAGGCTACGTCATACAGAACCGAAGAGGGATCAAACCATATTCAGCTGTAATTAAAGGGACCTAAAACTGCAATAAGAGCAATTTCTTTTAGCAATATTACGTGTCTTTAGCTGTTTAACCCCCCTCAGTGGTTAGTTGCAAATTGGCAATGCATTTCCAATTCTTAAATGAAAACGGACCATGAAGCAATCAAAAAAAGCATTTGCGTGTAGATGCTGATCACTGGCCTGTGTCCAACCCAGAAACGGAAGTATACTGCTGTTCTGAGGCCACTTTAGCACCCACAAAGGGGTTAAACACAAGCGTTGAATAGTACGATAGAGCATTTTGTAGGTCCATGTCTGTTTAAGCATTGTATAAATAAATTATTGTCCACCCATCATTACAGAACTCTATTTTTTTTTTTTTACACATTTGTTTTTGATTTAGCTTTGCACATATTATGTGAAAAATACAATTCTTCTAGTCAAAGAAAATGTGAAATAAGAAATATTATCATTATAAAAATACAAAACGAATAAATGTGATAATATAATAAAATAAAAAGAAACAAAAAAACTGTTTGAAAATCAAACTAAATTTAAAATCTGTTTAAAATTGCATGCAGCATCTAAAACATAATTTTGACTTTACTGTCCCTTGTAAGTCTCAAATAGCGATGTGAGTGTTAAAACATTTGGCTCCATTATTAAATTGAATGGACAGTGTACTATAAGTTTGTTTAATGTGTTTCCAATTATTTTTGTGTCACAGAGAACGGTGGTAAACCACTACATCAGTACCACCCTTTTAGAGTGCAAGGGTAACAAGGGGTTAACTACACCTTAACCCACTATCCCCTATGACCCAAATGTACACTTGATTCCCAAATCACTATAACCAGGAGCCTCTACCTCCTATTTTGCCACACACAAAACTACTTGTCCAGCTGTGACAGTGCAGGTATGTAATGGTTGAACGTACAAGGCTTCCAGCTATAGTGTACCAATTCCTTTAGGACCTATGACCCAAATCCACCTACACTTCCCCAAACATGAAGATACGCATTATTCAGGCCTATTTGGGCTACCCCTAAATTAGTTGAGTTAACACCTAAATAAAAATAAATATATAAAAATAATATTTCTGTAACGCTCCCAAGCTCACAAAAGCCGTGAATTTGGCTCTAAAGCACAGAGACAGATCTGATTAAGTTTATAGTTTCATTTAAAAAAAGGGTCACAGTGCAAAACATACATGAAATCATATATATATATATATATATATATATATATATATATAATATTAAACAATTTAGAAAATAAAAATACAATTCCAAAACAAATTATTATACAAAATATAAAGGATAAAAAAATATACAGAAATCCTAACCTTACAATTTTTAAAATTAGATATCTGTGGAGACTTCCCAATAATCCTTTAAGATAATATATATTTGTTTAAGTATAATGAAGTTTGCCTGTGTTACCATCTTACTTTACACACAACCCAGGTCACATGACTTCCCCCCCTTCCCCATGGGGTAATTACATACTAGTCAGCTTACACTATTTCAGGCTGGTCTGGTTATGTCTGTTGAATTAAAGATATTGGTTCTATGAAAATAGGTAAACCCACTTGGGCCTTTTCATGTGCCTACTGCATGCAAAATTATGGCATATCATTGTTTTATGACTTTATTAGAAACCAATAGACACTAAACACCCTACATCTCAGTTTAAGTGGCTGCCATTTCCGAGGTAGCCTCTTGGCACTTGTACTTACTCGGGTGTGTTTGTACTTATTTTTATCCCAGCTTTCATCAGCACCTAAAATATGTCCCCATGGATACTGAATATGTTGTCTTGGAAGAGTTATGGGCATAAATCATATTGCTAAATATTGCGGATAGTGAGTTTTGTCTTTCAACAGGTGTCGGGAGAATCACAACTAACTCTGACCCCAGCTGTGCAAAACCATAAAAATTGGCTATTTGTGAAATTCAGAGACAGGGGGACAAATGCTTACCTTAGAAGCCAGATACATCACTGTGATAAAGCTGGTCAAAAGTTACACTATTTGGTTATATTCTAAATTCAAATAAAGTTAATCCCTTAAAAGTGTGTAGGAAAATTTCCTGCACTTTACCTGACACCATATTTTCTAAAGTCACATGAAGTTGTATTAACCGTTACAAGTAATTAGAAAAAAATAGCAAAACTCATGTCTTTGCATGACAACTTGTTATACCAGCTGCAGAGTATAACATGTAAAATAAATTGCTCCTTTAGGTTATATATTTGTATTTGAAATAATTGGTTTTGTTCTTTAAAACCACATCTCCTGAAAATGGTTTGAGCTTGCAGGGAAATCGGATATCCTTATTTTATCACTTTTTGTACACACACATGATTCTTTATATTATCTCCATCTGTAAACCAAAACCCAATACTTAGGTTATAAAATGTTAACTTTTCAATTGTTCTGTCTCTCTCTTTTACCTCCTACTGGGAGTGTAATTTCTTCTGCTTGCTATGTTTACACAGCTTTTCGAAGCTTTCGTATAGGTAGGAATACCACAGGAAAAATCATCCATTTCATTTAATCCTCTCCAGCAGGTAAAATGGGCCATTGGGAACAAATTAAAGAGAAGAGAAATTTAGGGTATACTGTCCCTATTAAGAAGCTGGGTTTGTACAACTGATTTTCACCCCAAGCAAGAGTAGGGGAGGCACTGCACTAAAACTTTTTTGTGCAATAATAAATGTGGACTGCAGGGAAAAACTGTATGCTGCCCATTCACTTTAAAGGGTGGACAGGTTCTCTAGCTCGTAGCCTTGCTTTCCTGTCTAATGATAAATGAACCTATAGGTAGCAGTGCGTATTTGTCATAAAGTGCACTCATTTCTACTTTTTATAATTTTATTATTGCATTAGACTCACAATTAACCATTTTTTCTGTGCATGATAACACTTGGTTGTCATGAGCACTATGCTTTTAGTGCAGAGGGACAACCACTTGTCATCACCCCGTGTGGCGAGGTGGTGAATGCTTTTGGAGCTCATTGTGGCGTCCCCCTGCACTTGGTCCCATAACCCTGGGGCTCTAGTGGTCCAGCATCACCAGGGGATACTGGGGATGCCAATGACACCCATGTGTGCTGACATCACCAGGTCCTAGAAACCCGGAAATGAGGGCTTGAGAGAACTTGATGAAGGGGGCAAGTATTCAAACCCCTTGATCTCAGCTCACTTCAAAGGATATGAAACCCAAAATGTTCCTCTCTTATGATTATGACTAAGTTTGCAATTTTAAACAACTTTTCAATTTACTTCTTTTATCAAATTTGCTATATTCTCTTGCTATCCTTTATTGAAAAGATTACCTAGGTATGTTCATGAGCAGCAAGGCACTATGGAGAGCTACCTGCTGATTGGTGGCTGCACATATATGCCTCTTGTCATTGACTTACATGATGTGTTAAGTTAGTTCCCAGTAGTGTACTGCTGTTCCTTTTAAAAAAACAATACCAAGAGAACAAAGCTAATTAGATCATAGAAATAAATTGGAAAGTTGATTAAAATTGTATGATTTGACTGAATTATGAAGGAAAGATTTTGGACTTCATGTCCTTTTTAAATAGCCCTAGAAACCACCACAATCCATTGTTTGAAAGGCAGTTGCCTGTACGTATAAAGTCAAAGCGCATTTTCTTTATTTTATTTACAAATTAAATTAAACCAAAACCCCACATACACACATTTTGTAGGAAGGCGGTCTCTAGGGCCTGTAACCATGAAAGTGTAATTTTGACTTTACTGGCCCTTTAAGCCTCAAATAGTGTGATGTGAGTTTTAAACACATTTGGCTCCATTTTTTTTATTACTGTAGTAATATTGATCACCTGGCCTGAATAACTTTGCGTTGATTTGAGTAGAGGCTCACAGGAGCTCCTATGTGCAGACCAAACTTGTATACATCTATTCAAAGGGCCTTTTATATGTGGATAACCCTTCTTTTTACATCAGAGTTTAGAAAGCACACACTTTTTTTTTTTTTTTTTTTTTTTTTTTTAATTAATTTTTTTTTTTACAATTTTGCTTTTTTAAAATGTTAAAAAGATATACATTTGTTTCACAAATTTAGTAGCAGAGTTTACACGTGTCTTGATAAAATAATGGTATAGTTTAAATCCACATATATATATATATATATATATATATATAATTAGTGTGGCTTTCTCAATAAAAATGACCTGTATAAGCATCACCTAAACCAGTGATTTTCAACCCTTTTTTTTTGCCGTGGCACATTTTGTTACATTCAAAAATCCACCATCTCAAAATTTTAATAAATCACACATTGTAGCGATTCACTTAAATTAAGCTTTATTAGCATGCATGACAGTCACTATAACTGTATTGTCAAAGCTAGAGGCACAATAATAACCATCAAAATCTCACTGAGAACAACATGCATCAACAACAAAACAAAAAAAAAAAATAGATTTAATCCAGCATAAAGGTGCTTCAGATATATACATACACATACAAACATATATAAATATTACACACATATAAATGTTTGTATAATATATATGCAAACATAATGTGTCTGTAATATTTATATGTGTGTGTGTGTATATATAAAAATAATATTATTATAATAATAATAATAATATGAGATGGTTTTCCCTTTGCACCAGATGTGATGTCCAAAGTGAGGAAGGCTGTGTTTTCCAGATTAGGGCCTAAAGGCCATGCGGCCACTATGTTTTGGTGTTCATAAGCCAGTCTACATACAAGACGAGCCTTTTTTTTTTTAAATAAAATTTATTTTATACTGTTTCATACTATTTCCTGTTCACTTTCTCAGACGCGGTGCTAATAAGTTAGGGCAGCTAAAGTTTAAACCAGACAACATCAGGCGTAAGAGTAAGCAGGAAGCATTTGCATTAATAGTCAGCAAACATAAATTAACAACTTTTAACCAGCAGCCCCACTGTTACACATCCTGTTGTGTCTGTCCCTCTTAGCATAACATTTCTGGATTTCTGGCTGAGTGTAAGACTGTGAAGTGCCGTGCACGGACAGAGAGAAGGAGGGGGAGACTGCAATTGTTCCACTGGCTGCGTGAATTCTTCTATCTCCATACAAAATGAATCAGTCAGACTGTTGGGGGCGGGTCCTACTGTCACAGCTCAAACACCGCGGGCAGAGAGGAGAAGGGGGAGTCTGCACTTTTTGCACCCAATTAATCAGTCTGTTGTTGGGGGCGGGTCCCTCTTGCCCCCTGGTAGCGACACCACTGCCAGGGCACAATAAATAAAAATTAAAACTAAAATGATGGTAAGGACTACTTTCGAGTGATCGGTGCAGGCTGTTTGCCTGTAGTGGCTGCTCCTCTTACTGCTGCAGCTCTCAACCTCACCATAGTCTTCAAACTGGTCCTGTGGGGTGGGCTAGTCACGATGTCAAAGGGCTCGGTCCATACTGCCTGGAAGCTCACAGAAGCGCTCCTGCCTGCTTAGCCGCTATGAAGGAGTGTGAGAAGAAGCTGCAGTGGAAGGAAAGCGTAAGCCAAGAGAGAGCCTCCTGGGAATCACAGCAGCAGGAGCCATCCGTCTGCACTATACTGGCAAGCTCACTGCATAAACTCCTCAAGCAGCTGTGCCGTAATCCTGCTGCTGTGATTCCCAGGACGCTTTCTCTTGGAGTGATGAGTTTGTGCCCAGGAGTGTAAGCAGGGAGCTAAATGTGGAGTTAGGACTTAGGAAACTAACCGGTGTCTGCAAGTCCGATTCTGGACCACATAATCCTCAGGCTCAGTCAGTGTACACATAACTTGAGAAGGAAGACTGCTTGAGGGGAGCTGGTCTCATTAAAGTTTTTTATTACCCACTATCTATGCTATTTTTTTACCCCCGTTATTTGCTTGGGGTAAATAGGTTTGGTTTAGTAAATACAGTAAAATGTGTATTGTTTTTGCGTATACAGTTAAAAATATTAGTAAAAAAAAACTATAGTTTGATCTTGATCATGTTTGTACAGGTATACCTCACTTTACAGCGCTTCACTAATACAGCGCTTAGAGGAGCTGAAGTTCACTCCAAGTTTTTTTAAACAGTGCTGTAATCTTCATGAGATTGCAAGAAAAGTGACTGGCACCATTTTATTTTGCTTAGTTAACTCTGTTTACTGCATTAGTGCAGTCTGTGTCTCAGTGCTGTACTCAGGCAAATTGTACTACAGTTATTGTTACTATTTTACAGGTACAGTATTTATTGAATACTGTGCTGTGCGAGTGTTAAACTAAACTTAGCGGTATTGCACACCTAATATAAGTTAGTTAAAACATGTTTTTAAACTCACTGGCAAGTGAAAAGAAAGCTAAAACCGCCTTGTTTCACTTTAAGGCGGTTTTCACTTTACAGCGGGGCTCCGGTCCCTAACCCGCTGTATGAGCGGGGTATACCTGTACTAAAAATGCTAATTTGCTAAACTGAGGAAAAGTAAAGACCTTCCCAGAGGATTTCAGGTTTTATGTTGATAGACTAATACATAATATGACTAAATACTATAAGTAGGTGCCTAAACTCTAAAACTAAATTCTTGATATTTTTATTTTTTTTCCTTCAGGTATCAAAGATGACCTTGAAGAAGCATTTGAAGCCAGTTTCCGTGAAGTACTGTCTGGTAGGAGGCACATTTTTGTAATTACAACCACATTTATGTTGTCATATTAGATGCAGAAAGCTAGAAAGAGAATGTTAGAATTAGAAAATGCAAACCCTTAAAATGCATTATATTATGTGTATTGTCTTTGTTTATTGTGGCTGTGTGGCTTATAATGTTTTTGGTTAGAATAACCTTATCTAGTTGGCTGCAGAATGTCTTTTTTTTTTTTTTTTTTTTTTTTTTTTTTTAAACGGCTGGTAAACATAATAATAATAAAAAAAAAACCCTGTAAGTTTTTCCCTAATACTACACAGTAGAGGCATTCCTGGATATTGGCCTTCCTTAATGGAAAATGAAAGCATAAACTCTACTCTTACCAAAGGGAAAACGTTTAAACCTTCAGTTTTTAAATGGAGATCTACTGGGTAAAGTGTTGTAGAGTTGGTTGCATGTAGTGGATTAAGAGAAATACAGATTTTGTCAGTGTTTCCTTTAATAGAAAAAAAAACAACAACTAGGGTTTCCAAGCTTTTTCTAGTGAGTGCTAGAACTCTGGTATAAGTCTTTTTTTGGCCATTTAATATATACTTGGTCTTTCAAATATTTACATTATGTTAGGGCTTTAAAGATGTATTTCAAATTTACGGCTAGATTACGAGTTGTGCGTTAGGCTTAAAAAGCAGTATTAAGAGGTCCTAACGCTGCTTTTTAACGCCCGCTGGTATTACGAGTCTTGAAGGTACAGGTGTACCGCTCACTTTTTTGGCCAGACTTGGAAATACTGCAAATCCACTTACGTAAATTGCGTATCCTTCTTTTTTCAATCGGACTTGCATAGCTCCGGTATTACGAGCCTGCCAAAAAGTGAGCAGTAGACCCTCTCCTGTCAAGACTGGTACCGCATGCTAAAGTCAGTAGTTCAGAGTTTTACACTACAACGCTGTAGCATAAAACTCTTAACTAAAGAGCTAAAAAGTACACTAACACCCATAAACTACCTATTAACCCCTAAACCGAGGCCCTCCCACATCGCAAACACTCATTTTTTTAACCCCTAATCTGCCGAACCGGACATCGCCACCACTATTATAAATATATTAACCCCTAAACCGCCACACTCCCGCCTTGCAAACATTAGTTAAATATTATTAACCCCTAATCTGCCGTCCCTCACATCGCCGACACCTACCTACATTTATTAACCCCTAATCTGCTGCCCCAACATTGCCGCCACTATACTAAAGTTATTAACCCCTAAATCTAAGTCTAACCCTAACCCCCCTAACTTAAATATAATTAAAAGAAATCTAAATAAAAATTACTATCATTAACTAAATTATTCCTATTTAAAACTAAATACTTATATATAAAATAAACCCTAAGCTAGCTGCAACTAATAGTTACATTGCATCTATCTTAGGGTTTATTTTTATTTTACAGGCAAGTTTGTATTTATTTTAACTAGGTAGAATAGTTATTAAATAGTTATTAACTATTTAATAACTACCTAGCTAAAATAAATACAAATTGACCTGTAAAATAAAACCTAACCTAAGTTACAAAACACCTAACACTACACTATAATTAAATACATTTTCTAAATTAAATACAATTAAATACAATTACAAGTACAAAAACAAACTTAAATTACTGAAAATAATAAACAAATTACAAGATTTTTAAGATAATTACACCTAATCTCTAATCCCACTAACAAAATAAAAAAGCCCCCCAAAATAAAAAAAAGCCCTACCCTACACTAAATTACAAATAGCCCTTAAAAGGGCCTTTTGCGGGGCATTGCCCCAAAGTAATCAGCTCTTTTACCTGTAAAAAAAATTACAACCCCCCCCCCCCCCCCAACATTAAAACCCACCATCTTCAAGACATCCAACGTGGAGCATCCTCTTCATCCGACGGCTAACACAGAATGAAGGTTCCTTTGAATGACGTCATCCAAGATGGCGTCCCTTCAATTCCGATTGGCTGATATAATTCTATCAGCCAATCGGAATTAAGGTAGAAAAAATCCTATTGGCTGATGCAATCAGCCAATAGGATTGAAGTTCAATCCTATTGGCTGATCCAATCAGCCAATAGGATTGAGCTGGCATTCTATTGGCTGCTCCAATCAGCCAATAGAATGCCAGCTCAATCCTATTGGCTGATTGCCAATAGGATTTTTTTTCTACCTTAATTCCGATTGGCTGATAGAATTCTATCAGCCAATCGGAATCTAAGGGACGCCATCTTGAATGATGTCATTTAAAGGAACCTTCATTCAGTTTTAGCCGTCGGATGAAGAGGATGCTCCGCGCCGGATGTCTTGAAGATTGAGCCGCTCTGCGTCGGATGGATGAAGATAGAAGATGCCGTCTGGATGAAGACTCTGCCCGTCTGGAGGACCACTTTGCCCGGCTTGGATGAAGACTTTGGCCCAGTTGGATGAAGACTTCTCCCGGTAAGGTGATCTTCAAGGGGTTAGTGTTAGGTTTTTTAAGGGGGTATTGGGTGGGTTTTAGAGTAGGGTTGGTTGTGTGGGTGATGGGTTTTAATGTTGGGGGGGGATTTGTAATTATTTTTACAGGTAAAAGAGCTAATTACTTTGGGGCAATGCCCCGCAAAAGGCCCTTTTAAGGGCTATTTGTAATTTAGTGTAGGGTAGGGCTTTTTTTTTTATTTTGGGGGGGCTTTTTTTATTTTGTTAGGGGGATTAGATTAGGTGTAATTAGTTTAAACATCTTGTAATTTGTTTTATTTTCTGTAATATAGTGTTTGATTTTTTTGTACTTTAGCTAATTTTATTTAATTGTATTTAATTTAGGGAATTAATTTAATTATAGTGTAGTGTTAGATGTAATTCTAACTTAGGTTAGGTTTTATTTTACAGGTACTTTTGTATTTATTTTAGCTATGTAGCTAGTAAATAGTTAATAACCATTTACTAACTATTCTACCTAGTTAAAATAAATACAAACTTGCCTATAAAATAAAAATAAACCCTAAGATAGCTACAATGTAACTATTAGTTATATTGTAGCTATCTTAGGGTTTATTTTATAGGTAAGTATTTAGTTTTAAATAGGAATAATTTAGTTAATGATAGGAATATTTATTTAGATTTCTTTTAATTATATGTAAGTTAGGGGGTGTTAGGTTTAGGGTTAGACTTAGGTTTAGGGGTTAATAACTTTAATATAGTGGGGGCGGCAGATTAGGGGTTAATAAATGTAGGTAGGTGGCGGCGATGTTAGGGCCGGCAGATTAGGGGTTAATAATATTTAACTAATGTTTGCGAGGCGGGAGTGCGGCGGTTTAGTGATTGATATGTTTATTATAGTGGTGGCGATGTTGGGGGCGGCAGATTAGGGGTTAATAAGTGTAGGTAGGTGGCGGCGACATTGGGGGCGGTAGATTAGGGGTAATATAATGTAGGGTTCGGCGATGTTGGGGACAGCAGATTAGGGGTTCATAAGTATAATGTAGGTTGCGGCGGTGTCCAGAGCGGCAGATTAGGGGTTAATAATTATAATGTAATTGTCAGCGATGTTGGGGCGGCAGATTAGGGGTTAATAAGTGTAAGATTAGGGGTGTTTAGACTCGGGGTTAATGTTAGGGTGTTAGGTGTAGACATTAAATGTATTTCCCCGTAGGAATCAATGGGGCCGCGTTAAGGAGTTTTACGCTGCTTTTTTGCAGGTGTTAGACTTTTTTTCAGCCGGCTCTCCCCGTTGATTCCTATGGGGAAATCGTGCATGAGCACGTTACACCAGCTCACCGCTAACGTAAGCAGCGCGGTAATGAGCAAAATTTTGCTCAACGCTCACTTGCCTTTTAAAGCCGGGTTTGTAAAAAACGGTAATACCAGCACTGTGTAGGTAAGTGAGCGGTGAGTGAAAACTGCTCGTTAGCACCGCTCAGCCTCTAACGCAAAACTCGTAATCTGGGGCTTAGGATTCTACTTTCAGGCCATTGTTATTAGGGCTTTGTGTTTTTTTAAAGGAAAAACATAAAAAATAGATGTTTTTACTTTGTTGGAGAATTTTGTGTAGCACAAGCTTAGAGAAAAAAATGTTTTTGTTTAACTTTAGAAGATGATGGTGATGACGATGAACATGATGAAGAACCAGCAGTTGTGGAAGAAACAGAGCAAGTAACAGAACTAGAGTTAGAGGATGCACTAGAGACAGACAACATAGATGTAGAGATTGAAGAACCTAAAATCATTGCGACAAAAGTGCAAAAAGAAGAACTGCAAATTCAGGAACAGCCAGAAGTTGCTGAAGAACAAGAGGAAGAGTTGGAACCAGTGGCTAGTGAAGAAGATGATGAGGTGGATGAAACAGCAGCTACAGAAGAAAATGAGGAAGAGACAGAAGTTGTAGAAGATGCAGTAGAAGAGCCAGAACATGTAGCAGTTGAAGAGTCAGTAGGTTTGAAAGATGCAGAGGAGGAACCTGAGTTGGCAGATGAGCCAGCAGTTGAGGAAGATTTAGAAGAAGCAGAACCTGCAGGTACTGAAGCTGCTGAAGAACCAGTGATTGATGAACTAAGATATGTAGATGAAGATGAGCATTACCATGAAACTGACATACCTGAAACACAAGAGTATGAAACCATTGAAGAAAGTTATACAACAGATGATGAGCCCAAGACACATGAACCTATCAGTGAGGATAAAGGTATTGTTTAATGAGTAGAGTGGAAAGAGATTGGGTCTGCTTTGATGTCTTCTGGAATGGGCATTTGCTATTCATTTTCTTTTTGATTTATTTATGATACTGTAAGGTGTAGAATTAAATTTTAAAGGGACATTAAAGTCTAACATGTTCTATTACCACATTAAAGACTAGCAATACATAATGAATTTATTTATTTTTAGTAAGAAAGAGACAAGTTAAAGGAACAATAACCTATACATTGTCATATTTAAAATATGCATGCTATATCTATGGTTATGCAGACATTTCTGTTTAGTTTCCTGTTGAGTAGTTTGTACCATCCATGAATTATATCGATTTAGAAATTACAGGTTGTTCACATTGAGGCAATCCAGATGTAATCACTAATTAATGGTTAACCACACTCGCACATTTAAATATGCAATTCTGGTGAATGAATTATTATATAATGACGTAATGAGATGTAAATATTGCTTAATACCAATGCTTTTAATCTTTTGCTTCTGTCGTCTTTCTGATAATGTAGAGGATGATGATGATTATGAAGTCCATCACACAGAAGATGAGCCCCAGGAAGCTGAACCTTTAGGTAATGTAAAATCATTTGTAATGCACACCTGCTCATTTTTCCCTATTGGAATGCAATAGCTAAATGACTAAATCAAACTAAAATAATAAAACAACCCCTTTTCTAATAAACCTTAAACGAGCAATACCTTAGCCAGAGACATGGTGTTTGATGTACTTGAAGAAGTGGCACCACCTAGATATAGACCAACAGAATCATGTGTATTGCATCCCAACAGCTGATCTTCAGCAGGCAGCTGGATATGAATCATGTATGTATGTATGTATTGGGTACTTGTACAGCATGGCTAATCTCCTATAAGGGTCTCAAGGCGCTTCTCATTTTATCGACCTCGGAAGGATGAAAGGCTGAGTGGACCTCACCAGGGATTGGAATTGCAACCCTCGGGTTGCTACAGAGCTCAGCCAGAGTGCATTAGCATGCTGAGCTATCTGTTAATAGACCCTGTAATATGACGGTCTGAGGTAAAGGAATCATTAAATAACTACCAGACCATCTGCTGTGCCTAAGCCGTGACATTGCATGAAGTCATAGCAAACGTCTTGTGATATTCCTTCAGGGTTCAGAGACAAACTGTATAAAATATGGAATACCTAGAGAATAGCATTGGAGGGCTTCAGTATTGTCCCCAGACCTTACATTGGACAACTCTAACGAATGTTTGTTTAGTCTCCATTGTTAATGATGTTATCTGCTGATATTATTTAGAGATTTGTTTACTTTAACTGTAAGGAAATGTGTTTTGGGATTTTAATAACGATGTTGTTTTCTAGCTTCAGATCAACCAGGAGATGAACAACCAGAAGATGAGGAGACAGAGGAAATTGTTCCAGAAACATCAGGTTACTCATTGACTTTTATTTGCCTTTTTAATGCTTAAGTACAACTATTAACTACCATTTAATAATAATTGTCTGTGGAAGAAAAGTTGTTAAGCGATGGAACACGGTTTCTCTTTCTGCCCCCTAATAAACCGTTTTATAGAAACATAAAACCCACTCTTTGAAAAATACTGAAACATTGCAGTTTGCTAGTCCTCATGGAAGCACATAAGATCAAGGGCTATTCACCTAAACCCCCATACTCATCCAGTAGCCAGCTACTACCCAGAATTTTAACATTCCCTTTACATATTAAAAACAAAATCCAGTTTAGTTTGTATATAAGCTAAATAATATTTACTGAACTAGTGATACTAGGTCAACTAAAAACCATACATATATGTCCTAAAGTGTGCTGTATATATGTATCCTTTTTAGTGGGACAACAGACTTTAGGACTAAGAGTGCTGTATCTATGTATCCTTTTTCTTCTTAAATGAAGAGTCCACAGCTGCATTCATTACTTTTGGGAAATAAGAACCTGGCCACCAGGAGAAGGCAAAGACAACCCACTCATCCCCCAGTCATTCTTTGCCTTTCGTCCCAGGAGGATGGCAGAGAAGTGTCAGAATTTTTTAAAAATTTTTTTGTCTCTTATGGAGGGTAGTACTCTTCGGCATGGGACAGGAGTTTTAAGTAGTCCTGTCAGTCTCTCAGTGAGGGCTTTGATGAAAGTTAGAGTCTGGAGATGCAGGGAGAGTCTTTCTGCGAAACCATCCCGACTCATTAATAGTTCCACAAGCAATCAGCGCTGTCGACCTTCGCTTCGCTGCCTGCTTTCTTCTCTCAAGTCCATGGCGGAGGTGATGCTACTATCCGTCACACTTGAAGGTCCGCGTTCCTGTTCCACAGTGTAGATTCCGGTAAGATCTTTTTTCATTTTACTTTATTCGCAATGTACTGTAATGTGAATGTTTCCCGAGAGGCTACCACTTTGCGGGTCTAACTTTTAACATAAGGGTCTCAGTGAGTCTCTGTTAGTATCTTTGAATCGAGGGTTAATATCTCCTGATTGGGGTTATTGAACAGGTGGGTTTTTATAATCATGTTTATTATATGATTCAACTTGCTTATATGCAATGTTTACTGGGCTCGTGGTTGGAACATTGAGGCCTTTGGAAGTGACGCTGCCTTTTGGCTTGGTGCACTTGTTTAGACTGTACGGTTCACCTTGTGTTCGGGCGTGGCTATGTTCCGTTGTTCCATTTCCGCATTCCCGACCGCGTGGTTAAATTTTCTAGTCCACAGGGGTCTGGTCATAGGAGGTGGTGAGTGCCCAGCTTTTGGGGGTGTCAGGTGCCATTTTAATGTTTTCATTACTTTAGTCCATATTTAATATCCTCTATCCAGCTAGGGACGATTCTGATGCTGAGACTGTGTTAATTTCAGATTCAGTTACAGAGGATTCTTATACTGAGACTATTTTGAATTCAGATTCTATTTCCAGTGATGAATCCGGAGTGGCCTCTTTGACGCCTGTCAACCAGTTTTGTTCCGTATGCCATTTTAGAGTGCCTGGTTCCTCTGGCTCAGGGAATCCAGGGACTCCTGAGCTATCCGCCTCTGGATGTCCTGTCCTCCGAGAGGCGAGTTCCCTACCAAATCATACTTCTCCACATGCGGGTAACCCAGTTTATAGTTCCTCCATGTGGGGTGGCATGTTTCCCCCAGAGGTTGCAGCACATTTTCGCTTCCACATAATGTTGGCGATTGTTCATCTGCAGAGTCCAGACGTTTATTTGAGAATGTGCTTGTGCCCTATGGTCCCAGGCCTTCTGCCTTGGGGAGGGCCTCTACAGTTCCCCGCAGGGGTATCTGTCCCTGAGTGTTTTGCCTTCCGTTACAGGATTGCGGGCCTTCGCGTGGTGCTCAGACATGTTTTTCAGTTATTGAATGACCCTATCGTTACCAGATACAGGGATTTTCAGTCTGATAATTCGAATGGTGCACCTCAGACATGTGGGGATGGAGTAATCTCCTGATTGTCATTTGTTGAGATCTTTTCCAGTTTTGTGTGATAGGGCTCCGTTTGGCTGGTCCTGCAGGTAGGCCTGTGTCTTTTTGGGCGTTAACCTCCGGGTTGCCTTATATTTTATTTTTATCCGATGGGATGTCTTTTATTTGTTTTATTTTCTTTGGGAACCTTCTGGGATTGATACTCTTTATTACTTCTTCAGAAGTTGTTGGACATGTTAGTCCTCTGTTTAAAATGTGTGTTTTCTGTTTTTTCCCCTACGAGTGAATATTTACGCAGCTTGCCAGTTGGAACCCTAGGTGCAGGCTTGTCCTGTCTGATTCGTTCGTTATTGCGGCTGTTCAGACACGTGGCGCTATTCTGCTCAGCTGGTTCGGTAGAAGTGGCGAGTACTAAGGTTATCATTGTTTTTCATGTTTAAGCATTCAAGAGGACCTGTGGGTCCATGAGGTGGGAAGGATTGTTTTCAGGCCTTACAGCCTTTAGTCATAGATGACCGGGCAGGGGAGTTTTTCATCAGATCTTAGAGTTCCCTAACCCATGTGGTGGAGGGTGGAAGGGCTGAATGCCCCTTACCGCTATTGAGCGGTTTGGCCTTCATTTTTTATGCCTCTGGATGTGTCCTTTTGGGCTTGATACAACAGCTTGTACAGGATAGCTGTCTAGCATGCAGAAGGTTTGCAGTTTGAAACCTGTTGCAGCTCTCGACACCTTGCAGGTGTACGCGTAGCTGATTCTAGTAAATCTAGAAGCAGCTCTTACTCTTGACTGAGTTATAAAGAGGCCTTGGGTTTTCTTCCATTGCCTCCGGGCGAATGGATCTCCTTTTAGGAATCTGTGTTTCCGAGTGATGGTTGCTCCCTGCGGGGACTTTGTTTAGCTTGGGGTTTTCCGAAGCTGGGTAGGCTTAGTGCCTTTCTCTTCCTTGTGTCCTCTGCTTGTGCGGAGGTGATAGGGAGACTAGTCCTGCTAGTAGGATTTTTTAGACCTCGAGGTATCCCTTAGTTGTCCTGAGGCTCTGAGCAGTATCTTCATAAGATACTAGCTTTGCTTTTCGAAATGTTGGACTTTTGCTAGGGGTGGTTCCTTCCTTTTGGTCTTAGCTTTCGAGTTCTTCTCGCTATCCAGATTCTCTGGATTTGCATCTATACCCTTGTGTCTGGCTTTTCGGCCGGTTGGGGTGTTTAGTTCTAGGGTAAGGTTTGCCTGAACTATTAGTTGCCTGGACCTGTTTTTCTCCCTGAGACTTCCGGTTGCTGATGCTCTGCTTGGCCTTTTTACTGACCCAGTCTTGGGTGGTTTTGGAATCTTGGATCTCAGGGCTGGTCTGGGTGTTCTATGGTAGTGGGAACTTGGGCTATGTCCTTGCTCCATCTACCTCACCTGGTCATGGTTGACCAGGTTTTCGGAGTATTTTCTCCAACATAGGTGTGTCCGGTCCACGGCGTCATCCTTACTTGTGGGATATTCTCTTCCCCAACAGGAAATGGCAAAGAGCCCAGCAAAGCTGGTCACATGATCCCTCCTAGGCTCCGCCTTCCCCAGTCATTCTCTTTGCCGTTGTACAGGCAACATCTCCACGGAGATGGCTTAGAGTTTTTTAGTGTTTAACTGTAGTTTTTATTATTCAATCAAGAGTTTGTTATTTTAAAATAGTGCTGGTATGTACTATTTACTCTGAAACAGAAAAGAGATGAAGATTTCTGTTTGTAAGAGGAAAATGATTTTAGCAACCGTTACTAAAATCGATGGCTGTTCCACACAGGACTGTTGAGAGGAATTAACTTCAGTTGGGGGAACAGTGAGCAGACTTTTGCTGCTTGAGGTATGACACATTCTAACAAGACGATGTAATGCTGGAAGCTGTCATTTTCCCTATGGGATCCGGTAAGCCATTTTTATTACAGAAAAAAAAAGGACTTCACAAGGGCTTTTTAAGACTGTAGACATTTTCTGGGCTAAATCGATTTATATATAAACATATTTTATACTCCATAGCCTTGAGGAATTATTTTATCTTGGGAATTTTGTAAAATAACCGGCAGGCACTGTATTGGACACCTTATTCTCTAGGGGCTTTCCCTAATCATAGGCAGAGTCTCATTTTCGCGCCTGTATTGCGCACTTGTTTTTGAGAAGCATGACATGCAGATGCATGTGTGAGGAGCTCTGATACATAGAAAAGACTTTCTGAAGGCGTCATTTGGTATCGTATTCCCCTTTGGGCTTGGTTGGGTCTCAGCAAAGCAGATACCAGGGACTGTAAAGGGGTTAAATATAAAAACGGCTCTGGTTCCGTTATTTTAAGGGTTAAAGCTTCCAAATTTGGTGTGCAATACTTTTAAGGCTTTAAGACACTGTGGTGAAATTTTGGTGAATTTTGAACAATTCCTTCATACTTTTTCGCAATTGCAGTAATAAAGTGTGTTCAGTTTAAAATTTAAAGTGACAGTAACGGTTTTATTTTAAAACGTTTTTTGTACTTTGTTATCAAGTTTATGCCTGTTTAACATGTCTGAACTACCAGATAGACTGTGTTCTGAATGTGGGGAAGCCAAGGTTCCTTCTCATTTAAATAGATGTGATTTATGTGACACAAAATTTAGAGAAAATGATGCCCAAGATGATTCCTCAAGTGAGGGGAGTAAGCATGGTACTGCATCATCCCCTCCTTCGTCTACACCAGTCTTGCCCACACAGGAGGCCCCTAGTACATCTAGCGCGCCAATACTCCTTACTATGCAACAATTAACGGCTGTAATGGATAATTCTATCAAAAACATTTTAGCCAATATGCCCACTTATCAGCGAAAGCGCGACTGCTCTGTTTTAGAAAATACTGAAGAGCATGAGGACGCTGATGATATTGGTTCTGAAGGGCCCCTACACCAGTCTGAGGGGGCCAGGGAGGTTTTGTCTGAGGGAGAAATTTCAGATTCAGGGAAAATTTCTCAACAAGCTGAACCTGATGTGATTACATTTAAATTTAAGTTGGAACATCTCCGCGCTCTGCTTAAGGAGGTGTTATCCACTCTGGATGATTGTGAGAATTTGGTCATTCCAGAGAAACTTTGTAAAATGGACAAGTTCCTAGAGGTCCCGGGGCCCCCCGAAGCTTTTCCTATACCCAAGCGGGTGGCGGACATTGTAAATAAAGAATGGGAAAGGCCCGGTATACCTTTCGTCCCTCCCCCCATATTTAAAAAATTGTTTCCTATGGTCGACCCCAGAAAGGACTTATGGCAGACAGTCCCCAAGGTCGAGGGGGCGGTTTCTACTCTAAACAAACGCACCACTATACCCATAGAAGATAGTTGTGCTTTCAAAGATCCTATGGATAAAAAATTAGAAGGTTTGCTTAAAAAGATGTTTGTTCAGCAAGGTTACCTTCTACAACCAATTTCATGCATTGTCCCTGTCACTACAGCCGCGTGTTTCTGGTTCGATGAGCTAGAAAAGGCGATCAATAATAATTCTTCTTCTTATGAGGAGATTATGGACAGAATTCGTGCTCTTAAATTGGCTAATTCTTTCACCCTAGACGCCACTTTGCAATTGGCTAGGTTAGCGGCGAAAAATTCTGGGTTTGCTATTGTGGCGCGCAGAGCGCTTTGGTTAAAATCTTGGTCAGCGGATGCGTCTTCCAAAAACAAATTGCTTAACATTCCTTTCAAGGGGAAAACGCTGTTTGGCCCTGACTTGAAAGAGATTATCTCTGATATCACTGGGGGCAAGGGCCACGCCCTTCCTCAGGATAGGTCTTTCAAGGCCAAAAATAAACCTAATTTTCGTCCCTTTCGCAGAAACGGACCAGCCCCAAGTGCTACATCCTCTAAGCAGGAGGGTAATACTTATCAAGCCAAACCAGCCTGGAGACCAACGCAAGGCTGGAACAAAGGAAAGCAGGCCAAGAAACCTGCCACTGCTACCAAGACAGCATGAGATGTTGGCCCCCGATCCGGGACCGGATCTGGTGGGGGGCAGACTCTCTCTCTTCGCTCAGGCTTGGGCAAGAGATGTTCTGGATCCTTGGGCGCTAGAAATAGTCTCCCAAGGTTATCTTCTGGAATTCAAGGGGCTTCCCCCAAGGGGGAGGTTCCACAGGTCTCAATTGTCTTCAGACCACATAAAAAAAACAGGCATTCTTGCATTGTGTGGAAGACCTGTTAAAAATGGGAGTGATTCATCCTGTTCCATTAGGAGAACAAGGGATGGGGTTCTACTCCAATCTGTTCATAGTTCCCAAAAAAGAGGGAACGTTCAGACCAATCTTAGATCTCAAGATCCTAAACAAGTTTCTCAAGGTTCCATCGTTCAAAATGGAAACCATTCGAACAATTCTTCCTTCCATCCAGGAAGGTCAATTCACGACCACGGTGGATTTAAAGGATGCGTATCTACATATTCCTATCCACAAGGAACATCATCGGTTCCTAAGGTTCGCATTCCTGGACAAGCATTACCAGTTTGTGGCACTTCCGTTCGGATTAGCCACTGCTCCAAGGATTTTCACAAAGGTACTAGGGTCCCTTCTAGCGGTGCTAAGACCAAGGGGCATTGCAGTAGTACCTTACTTGGACGACATTCTGATTCAAGCGTCGTCCCTTCCTCAAGCAAAGGCTCACACGGACATTGTCCTGGCCTTTCTCAGATCTCACGGATGGAAAGTGAACGTAGAAAAGAGTTCTCTATCTCCGTCAACAAGGGTTCCCTTCTTGGGAACAATAATAGACTCCTTAGAAATGAGGATTTTTCTGACAGAGGCCAGAAAAACAAAACTTCTGAACTCTTGTCAAATACTTCATTCTGTTCCTCTTCCTTCCATAGCGCAGTGCATGGAAGTAATAGGTTTGATGGTAGCGGCAATGGACATAGTTCCTTTTGCGCGCATTCATCTAAGACCATTACAACTGTGCATGCTCAGTCAGTGGAATGGGGACTATACAGACTTGTCTCCGACGATACAAGTAAATCAGAGGACCAGAGATTCACTCCGTTGGTGGCTGTCCCTGGACAACCTGTCACAGGGGATGAGCTTCCGCAGACCAGAGTGGGTCATTGTCACGACCGACGCCAGTCTGGTGGGCTGGGGCGCGGTCTGGGGACCCCTGAAAGCTCAGGGTCTTTGGTCTCGGGAAGAATCTCTTCTCCCGATAAACATTCTGGAACTGAGAGCGATATTCAATGCTCTCAAGGCTTGGCCTCAGCTAGCAAAGGCCAAGTTCATACGGTTTCAATCAGACAACATGACAACTGTTGCGTACATCAACCATCAGGGGGGAACAAGGAGTTCCCTGGCGATGGAAGAAGTGACCAAAATCATTCAATGGGCGGAGACTCACTCCTGCCACTTGTCTGCAATCCACATCCCAGGAGTGGAAAATTGGGAAGCGGATTTTCTGAGTCGTCAGACATTTCATCCGGGGGAGTGGGAACTCCATCCGGAAATCTTTGCCCAAATTACTCAACTGTGGGGCATTCCAGACATGGATCTGATGGCCTCTCGTCAGAACTTCAAGGTTCCTTGCTACGGGTCCAGATCCAGGGATCCCAAGGCGACTCTAGTAGATGCACTAGTAGCACCTTGGACCTTCAAACTAGCTTATGTATTCCCGCCGTTTCCTCTCATCCCCAGGCTGGTAGCCAGGATCAATCAGGAGAGGGCATCGGTGATCTTGATAGCTCCTGCGTGGCCACGCAGGACTTGGTATGCAGACCTGGTGAATATGTCATCGGCTCCACCATGGAAGCTACCTTTGAGACGAGACCTTCTTGTTCAAGGTCCGTTCGAACATCCGAATCTGGTCTCACTCCAACTGACTGCTTGGAGATTGAACGCTTGATCTTATCAAAGCGAGGATTCTCAGATTCTGTCATTGATACTCTTGTTCAGGCCAGAAAGCCTGTAACTAGAAAAATTTACCACAAAATATGGAAAAAATATATCTGTTGGTGTGAATCTAAAGGATTCCCTTGGGACACGGTAAAAATTCCTAAGATTCTATCCTTTCTTCAAGAAGGTTTGGAGAAAGGATTATCTGCAAGTTCCTTGAAGGGACAGATTTCTGCCTTGTCTGTGTTACTTCACAAAAAGCTGGCAGCTGTGCCAGATGTTCAAGCCTTTGTTCAGGCTCTGGTTAGAATCAAGCCTGTTTACAAACCTTTGACTCCTCCTTGGAGTCTCAATTTAGTTCTTTCAGTTCTTCAGGGGGTTCCGTTTGAACCCTTACATTCCGTTGATATTAAGTTATTATCTTGGAAAGTTTTGTTTTTGGTTGCAATTTCTTCTGCTAGAAGAGTTTCAGAATTATCTGCTCTGCAGTGTTCTCCTCCTTATCTGGTGTTCCATGCAGATAAGGTAGTTTTACGTACTAAACCTGGTTTTCTTCCGAAAGTTGTTTCTAACAAAAACATTAACCAGGAGATAGTCGTGCCTTCTTTGTGTCCGAATCCAGTTTCAAAGAAGGAACGTTTGTTGCACAATTTGGATGTTGTTCGTGCTCTAAAATTCTATTTAGATGCTACAAAGGATTTTAGACAAACATCTTCCTTGTTTGTTGTTTATTCTAGTAAAAGGAGAGGTCAAAAAGCAACTTCTACCTCTCTCTCTTTTTGGATTAAAAGCATCATCAGATTGGCTTACGAGACTGCCGGACGGCAGCCTCCTGACAGAATCACAGCTCATTCCACTAGGGCTGTGGCTTCCACATGGGCCTTCAAGAACGAGGCTTCTGTTGATCAGATATGTAAGGCAGCGACTTGGTCTTCACTGCACACTTTTACTAAATTTTACAAGTTTGATACTTTTGCTTCTTCTGAGGCTATTTTTGGGAGAAAGGTTTTGCAAGCCGTGGTGCCTTCCATCTAGGTGACCTGATTTGCTCCCTCCCTTCATCCGTGTCCTAAAGCTTTGGTATTGGTTCCCACAAGTAAGGATGACGCCGTGGACCGGACACACCTATGTTGGAGAAAACAGAATTTATGTTTACCTGATAAATTACTTTCTCCAACGGTGTGTCCGGTCCACGGCCCGCCCTGGTTTTTTAATCAGGTCTGATAATTTATTTTCTTTAACTACAGTCACCACGGTATCATATGGTTTCTCCTATGCAAATATTCCTCCTTTACGTCGGTCGAATGACTGGGGAAGGCGGAGCCTAGGAGGGATCATGTGACCAGCTTTGCTGGGCTCTTTGCCATTTCCTGTTGGGGAAGAGAATATCCCACAAGTAAGGATGACGCCGTGGACCGGACACACCGTTGGAGAAAGTAATTTATCAGGTAAACATAAATTCTGTTTTTTTACTCTTTGCCACAGATTGGCCCTTGTCATCTGGTAATTAGCTGTGTGGCTTGAGCCTCAAGGGTGGTTGGTTCATACCCAGCTGCTGGCACTGGATTTCCATTTTCTGGTGCACCTTAGGGTTGCATTCCCCTGGTCAGCTTGCCAGTGTTCCCGTGGATTCCCTGCTCTGCAGGCGACTGGGTTGGCTGTGCCTTGGCTTGGCAAGCTACTTGTAGGGGGGTCCTTTTCTAGGACATCTGTGTTGGGAATTTCACTTCCTTTTAGCAGGTCGGGCCTTGAGGACAGTTGTTGCCCTTTCGGTATCATCCCTTTTTCTTTAGGGGATATTCTCCTCCCTATGGAGATAGAGTACTTGCTGTGGCTTCTGGATGGGAGGCAGAAAGGTGGGAGGTTCCCCCTGGGGTCTTGCTGGTTCCAAGCAGGCTTGTTGGGCCTTTCTTTTGATAGATCCTTAGGTCTATGGCCTTGTTGTCTGTTTCAGAGTCGGGTTGTACTTGTGCTCTGTGGGGATGGCTGTGCTATCCTTGCGCTCATTCCTGTACCTGTTTCGGGATTCTTTTGTTTTCCTGTCTTGGATCCCGGAGGCTGGGTTGGTCCAGCTGAGTGTGGGTCTGCAAGTCAGGATGGCTGAGCGGGCTAAGGAACTGAGTTTGCGCAGTCTCCTCTGGATGTGTGAGCTTGTTGGGTGTTTCCTGTTAGCTTAGCCTGCTAGGGTATAGACTTTTCTTTCAAGTTATTCCATTGATTAGAAGAGGGTTTACTCTTCCTTCTGGTTCAGAGAGTATACTCTCCTTCTCAGGGACCTCGATTGAGGTTTTTGTGTTCCCCTTTTCAGGGACCTGTGGGTAGGTTCGGCGACGTTGCCTGGAACGTGCCCTCTGTATGGGGGTTGCTTTTGCGGTCTGTTTCTTGCTTGACTGCTTCTTTTTCCTTGCAAGTAATCCTCTGTGTCGTCCTGTTGTGGACTCTGTGTTCTCAAACTTGGGTTTATTTTTCACCTGGGTGTATTACACACTTTTTTTATGGTCGAATACCTTGGTATTCTATGGCCAGACACTGGGAGGTCTTTGCCTCTTCAGTTGCCTTCCGTGCTTGCAGGATATTGGGTTGATGTCTGTTCTGTCTCTGTGCCCGGACTAATCTCGGGAGACCCATGTATATGGTATATTTGAAAAAGACCGCCTTGGTAAAACACTCCGACGCGTGTTACAGGACTCCGCCCTTTCTCAAGGAGTACTCCCTGCTATTTTGTCCCGTGTCTCCAACAGCCTCTAACAGACGTTACATGCGGATGTTTGGTGCAGAATCTCACGCTCACTGAGCGTTATCCTACAGGAAGTCTGACAGGGTATCAGCAAGTCTAATCTCTGTTTACTACAGGAACTGTGATATTACAAGCCTGCATAATATACATGTTAATTTTTGCACATGATTCGTTATCTTGTATTACAATATGAACTGTGATTTGCTTAGGAAATGCATTTAAACAATATTTGCACCACAAATTAACTGTGTATAGAGGCTAACATATAGTCCGGTTACAAGGTCACTAATTTTACGGCTGGGAATTTTGGTATATGAGAGAGGTCTCTGGTGTCCATCTTGCCTATAAGGGGTGTGAGACCTAGAAAGAGAGTAGTTCCCTAGATATATGGTGGTTTCTTACGGTTTCTGTACAGCTGGGCAGTGAACTTTTTGTAATGAGCTACAATCAAGCTTGACATATTGTTACAATACATGTGGATTACAAAGTTATCATTTCTTTTGCATGATGTACCGAGTCCACAGATTCATCCTTACTTGTGGGATATTATACTTCCTAACAGGAAGTGGCAAAGAGAGCACCACAGCAGAGCTGTCTATATAGCTCCCCCCTTAACTCCACCCCCCAGTCATTCTCTTTGCCGGCTCTAAGCAGGAAGGGTAAAGTGAAAGAGGTGTTAAGCTGTTAGTTTATTTTATCTACAATCAAGAGTTTATTTTTAAATTGTACCGGTATTGTACTATTTACTCTCAGGCAGGACATAGATGAAGATTTCTGCCTGGAGGATTATGATCTTAGCATTTGTAACTAAGGTCTACTGCTGTTCCTACAGAAGCTGAAGAGTACAGGAAAACTTCAGTGTGAGGAACTGTTTCTTGCTATACAGCAATGAGGTATGTTCAGTCATTTTTTCTGCAGACACTGTGTTAACTCAGAAAGGCTGACAGTATCCCCATTAGGGGAAGGGTAAGCAGTAATCCTAGTGTTATAAGAGGCTTTACTAGCTTGCATAAAGGGCTAATTTTTTGGGGGCACTCAGTTTGTATATGAAAGATTGGGACAAACGTTTGTGTGTTCTGGGAGTAACGTTTTTTAATGTGATGGGACATTTGCTTGAGGGTTCATTTGGCTTATTTGGGGTTGTTATAACCCACATGGCTTTCAGACAAGGTTTGTTGGATTTGTGTAGGCCCCAGCAACATCAAGTGCGGTAGGTGGGGCTTATTTCTTTCATGTAATTAGCAAGAGTCCATGAGCTAGTGACGTATGGGATATACATTCCTACCAGGAGGGGCAAAGTTTCCCAAACCTCAAAATGCCTATAAATACACCCCTCACCACACCCACAATTCAGTTTTACAAACTTTGCCTCCGATGGAGGTGGTGATGTAAGTTTGTGCTAGATTCTACGTTGATATGCGCTCCGCACCAAGTTGGAGCCCGGTTTTCCTCTCAGCGTGCAGTGAATGTCAGAGGGATGTGAGGAGAGTATTGCCTATTTGAATGCAGTGATCTCCTTCTACGGGGTCTATTTCATAGGTTCTCTGTTATCGGTCGTAGAGATTCATCTCTTACCTCCCTTTTCAGATCGACGATATACTCTTATATATACCATTACCTCTGCTGATTCTCGTTTCAGTACTGGTTTGGCTTTCTACAAACATGTAGATGAGTGTCCTGGGGTAAGTAAATCTTATTTTCTGTGACACTCCTAGCTATGGTTGGGCACTTTGTTTATAAAGTTCTAAATATATGTATTCAAACATTTATTTGCCTTGACTCAGAATGTTCAACTTTCCTTATTTTCAGACAGTCAGTTTCATATTTGGGATAATGCATTTGATTTAATCATTTTTTCTTACCTTCAAAAATTTGACTCTTCCCTGTGGGCTGTTAGGCTCGCGGGGGCTGAAAATGCTTCATTTTATTGCGTCATTCTTGGCGCTGACTTTTTTGGCGCAAAAAAATCTATTTCCGTTTCCGGCGTCATACGTGTCGCCGGAAGTTGCGTCATTTTTTGACGTTATTTTGCGCCAAAAGTGTCGGCGTTCCGGATGTGGCGTCATTTTTGGCGCCAAAAGCATTTAGGCGCCAAATAATGTGGGCGTCTTATTTGGCGCGAAAAAATATGGTCGTCGCTTTTGTCTCCACATTATTTAAGTCTCATTTTTTATTGCTTCTGGTTGCTAGAAGCTTGTTCTTTGGCATTTTTTCCCATTCCTGAAACTGTCATTTAAGGAATTTGATCAATTTTGCTTTATATATATGTTGTTTTTTCTCTTACATATTGCAAGATGTCTCACGTTGCATCTGAGTCAGAAGATACTACAGGAAAATCGCTGTCTAGTGCTGAATCTACCAAAGCTAAGTGTATCTGCTGTAAACTTTTGGTAGCTATTCCTCCAGCTGTTGTTTGTATTGATTGTCATGACAAACTTGTTAAAGCAGATAATATTTCCTTTAGTAAAGTACCATTGCCTGTTGCAGTTCCTTCAACATCTAAGGTGCAGAATGTTCCTGATAATATAAGAGATTTTGTTTCTGAATCCATAAAGAAGGCTATGTCTGTTATTTCTCCTTCTAGTAAACGTAAAAAATCTTTTAAAACTTCTCTCCCTACAGATGAATTTTTAAATGAACATCATCATTCTGATTCTGATGACTCCTCTGGTTCAGAGGATTCTGTCTCAGAGGTTGATGCTGATAAATCTTCATTTCTTTCATGTAATTAGCAAGAGTCCATGAGCTAGTGACGTATGGGATATACATTCCTACCAGGAGGGGCAAAGTTTCCCAAACCTCAAAATGCCTATAAATACACCCCTCACCACACCCACAATTCAGTTTTACAAACTTTGCCTCCGATGGAGGTGGTGAAGTAAGTTTGTGCTAGATTCTACGTTGATATGCGCTCCGCAGCAAGTTGGAGCCCGGTTTTCCTCTCAGCGTGCAGTGAATGTCAGAGGGATGTGAGGAGAGTATTGCCTATTTGAATGCAGTGATCTCCTTCTAAGGGGTCTATTTCATAGGTTCTCTGTTATCGGTCGTAGAGATTCATCTCTTACCTCCCTTTTCAGATCGACGATATACTCTTATATATACCATTACCTCTGCTGATTCTCGTTTCAGTACTGGTTTGGCTATCTACTATATGTAGATGAGTGTCCTGGGGTAAGTAAGTCTTATTTTCTGTGACACTCCTAGCTATGGTTGGGCACTTTGTTTATAAAGTTCTAAATATATGTATTCAAACATTTATTTGCCTTGACTCAGAATGTTCAACTTTCCTTATTTTCAGACAGTCAGTTTCATATTTGGGATAATGCATTTTAACATTTTTCTTACCTTAAAATTTGACTTTTTTCCCTGTGGGCTGTTAGGCTCGCGGGGGCTGAAAATGCTTCATTTTATTGCGTCATTCTTGGCGCGGACTTTTTTGGCGCAAAAATTCTATTTCCGTTTCCGGTGTCATACGTGTCGCCGGAAGTTGCGTCATTTTTTGACGTTATTTTGCGCCAAAAATGTCGGCGTTCCGGATGTGGCGTCATTTTTGGCGCCAAAAAGCATTTAGGCGCCAAATAATGTGGGCGTCTTATTTGGCGCGAAAAAATATGGGCGTCACTTTTGTCTCCACATTATTTAAGTCTCATTTTTTATTGCTTCTGGTTGCTAGAAGCTTGTTCTTTGGCATTTTTTCCCATTCCTGAAACTGTCATTTAAGGAATTTGATCAATTTTGCTTTATATATATGTTGTTTCTCCTGTTAAGTGTGGTCAGTCCACGGGTCATCATTACTTCTGGGATATTATCTCCTCCCCTACAGGAAGTGCAAGAGGATTCACCCAGCAGAGCTGCTATATAGCTCCTCCCCTCTACGTCACCCCCAGTCATTCTCTTGCACCCAACGAATAGATAGGATGTGTGAGAGGACTGTGGTGATTTTAATTAGTTTATTACCTTCAATCAAAAGTTTGTTATTTTATAATAGCACCGGAGTGTTATTCATTCTCTGGTAGAATTTGAAGAAGAATCTACCTGAGTTTTTTCTATGATTTTAGCCGGAGTAGTTAAGATCATATTGCTGTTTCTCGGCCATCTGAGGAGAGGTAAACTTCAGATCAGGGGACAGCGGGCAGATTAATCTGCAAAGAGGTATGTAGCAGTTTATTATTTTCTGACATGGAATTGATGAGAAAATCCTGCCATACCGTTATAATGTAAACTCAGCCTTAAATGCAGTAGATGTAGCTGGTATCAGGCTGTCATGTATGTATATTTTACACTTCAGTATTCTGGGGAATGGTACTTCACTGGATTTATACTGTATGCATAGACTTAACCTAATTTGCAGGGACTTGCAATAGGTTTTAAATAACAATTAATTTATTGAGGTTAAACGTTTTTTTGCTGGCATGTAAAATCGTTTATTTCTCTGAGGTACTGGGTGAAAAAATGTTTTGGGCACTATTTTTTCCA
Organism: Bombina bombina; assembly: GCF_027579735.1. Classification (NCBI taxonomy): domain Eukaryota; kingdom Metazoa; phylum Chordata; class Amphibia; order Anura; family Bombinatoridae; genus Bombina; species Bombina bombina. The sequence continues at coordinate 911,292,579 of NC_069503.1, read as the reverse complement.
CTTGGCAATAGTTTTGTTTAAATTAAAGCAGTTTACTGATCTCTCTCGGACGTTCAAGCTTTTTATCAGGCTTTAGCTAGGATCAAGCCTGTGTTTAAAACTGTTGCTCCGCCATGGAGTTTGAACTTAGTTCTTAATGTTTTACAGGGTGTTCCGTTTGAACCCCTTCATTCCATTGATATCAAGTTGTTATCTTGGAAAGTTCTGTTTTTAATGGCTATTTCCTCGGCTCAAAGAGTTTCTGAGTTATCTGCCTTACATTGTGATTCTCCTTATCTGATTTTTCATTCAGACAAGGTAGTTCTGCGTACTAAACCTGGGTTCCTACCTAAGGTGGTCACTAACAGGAATATCAATCAAGAGATTGTTGTTCCATCTTTGTGTCCTAATCCTTCCTCGAAGAAGGAACGTCTGCTACACAATCTAGATGTAGTCCGTGCCCTGAAATTTTATCTACAGGCAACTAAGGATTTTCTTCAAACGTCTTCCCTGTTTGTCGTTTATTCTGGTCAGAGGAGAGGTCAAAAAGCTTTGGCTACCTCTCTCTCTTTTTGGCTTCGTAGCATAATACGATTAGCCTATGAGACTGCTGGACAGCAGCCTCCTGAAAGAATTACAGCTCATTCTACTAGAGCTGTGGCTTCCACTTGGGCCTTTAAGAATGAGGCTTCTGTTGAACAGATTTGCAAGGCTGCAACTTGGTCTTCTCTTCATACTTTTTCCAAATTTTACAAATTTGACACTTTTACTTCTTCGGAGGCTGTTTTTGGGAGAAAGGTTCTTCAGGCAGTGGTTCCCTCCGTATAAAGAGCCTGCCTGTCCCTCCCGTCATCCGTGTACTTTTGCTTTGGTATTGGTATCCCAGAAGTAATGATGACCCGTGGACTGACCACACTTAACAGGAGAAAACAAAATTTATGCTTACCTGATAAATTCATTTCTCCTGTAGTGTGGTCAGTCCACGGCCCGCCCTGTTTTTTATGGCAGGCTAAAAAATTTTTGGATTATACTCCAGTCACCACTACACCCTTGGGCTTCTCCTTTCTCGTTGGTCCTTTGGTCGAATGACTGGAGGTGACGTAGAGGGGAGGAGCTATATAGCAGCTCTGCTGGGTGAATCCTCTTGCACTTCCTGTAGGGGAGGAGATAATATCCCAGAAGTAATGATGACCCGTGGACTGACCACACTACAGGAGAAATGAATTTATCAGGTAAGCATAAATTTTGTTTTTTTCTCTTACATATTGCAAGATGTCTCACGTTGCATCTGAGTCAGAAGATACTACAGGAAAATCGCTGTCAAGTGCTGAATCTACCAAAGCTAAGTGTATCTGCTGTAAACTTTTGGTAGCTATTCCTCCAGCTGTTGTTTGTATTGATTGTCATGACAAACTTGTTAAAGCAGATAATATTTCCTTTAGTAAAGTACCATTGCCTGTTGCAGTTCCTTCAACATCTAAGGTGCAGAATGTTCCTGATAATATAAGAGATTTTGTTTCAGAATCCATAAAGAAGGCTATGTCTGTTATTTCTCCTTCTAGTAAACGTAAAAAATCTTTTAAAACTTCTCTCCCTACAGATGAATTTTTAACTGAACATCATCATTCTGATTCTGATGATTCCTCTGGTTCAGAGGATTCTGTCTCAGAGGTTGATGCTGATAAATCTTCATATTTATTTAAAATGGAATTTATTCGTTCTTTACTTAAAGAAGTCCTAATTGCTTTAGAAATAGAGGATTCTGGTCCTCTTGATACTAAATCTAAACGTTTAAATAAGGTTTTTAAATCTCCTGTAGTTATTCCAGAAGTTTTTCCTGTTCCTGATGCTATTTCTGCAGTAATTTCCAAAGAATGGGATAATTTGGGTAATTCATTTACTCCTTCTAAACGTTTTAAGCAATTATATCCTGTGCCGTCTGACAGATTAGAATTTTGGGACAAGATCCCTAAAGTTGATGGGGCTATTTCTACCCTTGCTAAACGTACTACTATTCCTACGTCAGATGGTACTTCGTTTAAGGATCCTCTAGATAGGAAAATTGAGTCCTTTCTAAGAAAAGCTTATCTGTGTTCAGGTAATCTTCTTAGACCTGCTATATCTTTGGCTGATGTTGCTGCGGCTTCAACTTTTTGGTTGGAAACTTTAGCGCAACAAGTAACACATCGTGATTCTCATGATATTATTATTCTTCTTCAACATGCTAATAATTTTATCTGTGATGCCATTTTTGATATTATCAGAGTTGATGTCAGGTTTATGTCTCTAGCTATTTTAGCTAGAAGAGCTTTATGGCTTAAAACTTGGAATGCTGATATGGCTTCTAAATCAACTTTACTTTCTATTTCTTTCCAGGGTAACAAATTATTTGGTTCTCAGTTGGATTCCATTATTTCAACTGTTACTGGTGGGAAAGGAACTTTTTTACCACAGGATAAAAAATCTAAAGGTAAAAACAGGGCTAATAATCGTTTTCGTTCCTTTCGTTTCAACAAAGAACAAAAGCCTGATCCTTCATCCTCAGGAGCAGTTTCAGTTTGGAGACCATCTCCAGTTTGGAATAAATCCAAACCAGCTAGAAAGGCAAAGCCTGCTTCTAAGTCCACATGAAGGTGCGGCCCTCATTCCAGCTCAGCTGGTAGGGGGCAGGTTACGTTTTTTCAAGGAAATTTGGATCAATTCTGTTCACAATCTTTGGATTCAGAGCATTGTTTCAGAAGGGTACAGAATTGGTTTCAAGTTGAGACCTCCTGCAAAGAGATTTTTTCTTTCCCGTGTCCCAGTAAATCCAGTAAAAGCTCAAGCATTTCTGAAATGTGTTTCAGATCTAGAGTTGACTGGAGTAATTATGCCAGTTCCAGTTCCGGAACAGGGGATGGGGTTTTATTCAAATCTCTTCATTGTACCAAAGAAGGAGAATTCTTTCAGACCAGTTCTGGATCTAAAAATATTGAATCGTTATGTAAGGATACCAACATTCAAGATGGTAACTGTAAGGACTATCTTACCTTTTGTTCAGCAAGGGAATTATATGTCCACAATAGATTTACAGGATGCATATCTGCATATTCCGATTCATCCAGATCATTATCAGTTCCTGAGATTCTCGTTTCTGGACAAGCATTACCAGTTTGTGGCTCTGCCGTTTGGCCTAGCTACAGCTCCAAGAATTTTTACAAAGGTTCTCGGTGCCCTGCTGTCTGTAATCAGAGAACAGGGTATTGTGGTATTTCCTTATTTGGACGATATCTTGGTACTTGCTCAGTCTTTTCATTTAGCAGAATCTCATACGAATCGACTTGTGTTGTTTCTTCAAGATCATGGTTGGAGGATCAATTTACCAAAAAGTTCTTTGATTCCTCAGACAAGGGTAACCTTTCTGGGTTTCCAGATGGATTCAGTGTCCATGACTCTGTCTTTAACAGACAAGAGACGTCTAAAGTTGATTACAGCTTGTCGAAACCTTCAGTCACAATCATTCCCTTCGGTAGCCTTATGCATGGAAATTCTAGGTCTTATGACTGCTGCATCGGACGCGATCCCCTTTGCTCGTTTTCACATGCGACCTCTTCAGCTCTGTATGCTGAAGCAATGGTGCAAGGATTACACGAAGATATCTCAATTAATATCTTTAAAACCGATTGTTCGACACTCTCTAACATGGTGGACAGATCACCATCGTTTAATTCAGGGGGCTTCTTTTGTGCTTCCGACCTGGACTGTAATTTCAACAGATGCAAGTCTCACAGGTTGGGGAGCTGTGTGGGGATCTCTGACGGCACAAGGAGTTTGGGAATCTCAGGAGGTGAGATTACCGATCAATATTTTGGAACTCCGTGCAATTTTCAGAGCTCTTCAGTTTTGGCCTCTTCTGAAGAGAGAATCGTTCATTTGTTTTCAGACAGACAATGTCACAACTGTGGCATACATCAATCATCAAGGAGGGACTCACAGTCCTCTGGCTATGAAAGAAGTATCTCGAATTTTGGTTTGGGCGGAATCCAGCTCCTGTCTAATCTCTGCGGTTCATATCCCAGGTGTAGACAATTGGGAAGCGGATTATCTCAGTCGCCAAACGTTGCATCCGGGCGAATGGTCTCTTCACCCAGAGGTATTTCTTCAGATTGTTCAAATGTGGGAACTTCCAGAAATAGATCTGATGGCGTCCCATCTAAACAAGAAACTTCCCAGGTATCTGTCCAGATCCCGGGATCCTCAGGCGGAGGCAGTGGATGCATTATCACTTCCTTGGAAGTATCATCCTGCCTATATCTTTCCGCCTCTAGTTCTTCTTCCAAGAGTAATCTCCAAGATTCTGAAGGAATGCTCGTTTGTTCTGCTGGTAGCTCCGGCATGGCCTCACAGGTTTTGGTATGCAGATCTTGTCCGGATGGCCTCTTGCCAACCATGGACTCTTCCGTTAAGACCAGACCTTCTGTCACAAGGTCCTTTTTTCCATCAGGATCTGAAATCCTTAAATTTAAAGGTATGGAGATTGAACGCTTGATTCTTGGTCAAAGAGGTTTCTCTGACTCTGTGATTAATACTATGTTACAGGCTCGTAAATCTGTATCTCGAGAGATATATTATAGAGTCTGGAAGACTTATATTTCTTGGTGTCTTTCTCATCATTTTTCCTGGCATTCTTTTAGAATACCGAGAATTTTACAGTTTCTTCAGGATGGTTTAGATAAGGGTTTGTCCGCAAGTTCTTTGAAAGGACAAATCTCTGCTCTTTCTGTTCTTTTTCACAGAAAGATTGCTATTCTTCCTGATATTCATTGTTTTGTACAAGCTTTGGTTCGTATAAAACCTGTCATTAAGTCAATTTCTCCTCCTTGGAGTTTGAATTTGGTTCTGGGAGCTCTTCAAGCTCCTCCGTTTGAACCTATGCATTCATTGGACATTAAATTACTTTCTTGGAAAGTTTTGTTCCTTTTGGCCATCTCTTCTGCCAGAAGAGTTTCTGAATTATCTGCTCTTTCTTGTGAGTCTCCTTTTCTGATTTTTCATCAGGATAAGGCGGTGTTGCGAACTTCTTTTGAATTTTTACCTAAAGTTGTGAATTCCAACAACATTAGTAGAGAAATTGTGGTTCCTTCATTATGTCCTAATCCTAAGAATTCTAAGGAGAAATCGTTGCATTCTTTGGATGTTGTTAGAGCTTTGAAATATTATGTTGAAGCTACGAAATCTTTCCGTAAGACTTCTAGTCTATTTGTTATCTTTTCCGGTTCTAGAAAAGGCCAGAAAGCTTCTGCCATTTCTTTGGCATCTTGGTTGAAATCCTTAATTCATCTTGCCTATGTTGAGTCGGGTAAAACTCCGCCTCAGAGGATTACAGCTCATTCTACTAGGTCAGGTTCTACTTCCTGGGCGTTTAGGAATGAAGCTTCGGTTGACCAGATCTGCAAAGCAGCGACTTGGTCCTCTTTGCATACTTTTACTAAATTCTACCATTTTGATGTATTTTCTTCTTCTGAAGCAGTTTTTGGTAGAAAAGTACTTCAGGCAGCGGTTTCAGTTTGAATCTTCTGCTTATGTTTTTCGTTAAACTTTATTTTGGGTGTGGATTATTTTCAGCAGGAATTGGCTGTCTTTATTTTATCCCTCCCTCTCTAGTGACTCTTGTGTGGAAAGATCCACTTCTTGGGTAGTCATTATCCCATACGTCACTAGCTCATGGACTCTTGCTAATTACATGAAAGAAAACATAATTTATGTAAGAACTTACCTGATAAATTCATTTCTTTCATATTAGCAAGAGTCCATGAGGCCCGCCCTTTTTTTGTGGTGGTTATGATTTTGTATAAAGCACAATTATTCCAATTCCTTATTTTATATGCTTTCGCACTTTTTTATCACCCCACTTCTTGGCTATTCGTTAAACTGAATTGTGGGTGTGGTGAGGGGTGTATTTATAGGCATTTTGAGGTTTGGGAAACTTTGCCCCTCCTGGTAGGAATGTATATCCCATACGTCACTAGCTCATGGACTCTTGCTAATATGAAAGAAATGAATTTATCAGGTAAGTTCTTACATAAATTATGTTATTTATTTAAAATGGAATTTATTCGTTCTTTACTTAAAGAAGTACTAATTGCTTTAGAAATAGAGGATTCTGGTCCTCTTGATACTAATTCTAAACGTTTGGATAAGGTATTTAAAGCTCCTGTGGTTATTCAGAAGTTTTTCCTGTTCCTAATGCTATTTCTGCAGTAATTTCCAAAGAATGGGATAATTTGGGTAATTCATTTACTCCTTCTAAACGTTTTAAGCAATTATATCCTGTGCCGTCTGACAGATTAGAATTTTGGGACAAGATCCCTAAAGTTGATGGGGCTATTTCTACCCTTGCTAAACGTACTACTATTCCTACGTCAGATGGTACTTCGTTTAAGGATCCTCTAGATAGGAAAATTGAATCCTTTCTAAGAAAAGCTTATCTGTGTTCAGGTAATCTTCTTAGACCTGCTATATCTTTGGCTGATGTTGCTGCAGCTTCAACTTTTTGGTTGGAAACTTTAGCGCAACAAGTAACACATTGTGATTCTCATGATATTATTATTCTTCTTCAGCATGCTAATAATTTTATCTGTGATGCCATTTTTGATATTATCAGAGTTGATGTCAGGTTTATGTCTCTAGCTATTTTAGCTAGAAGAGCTTTATGGCTTAAAACTTGGAATGCTGATATGGCTTCTAAATCAACTTTACTTTCCATTTCTTTCCAGGGTAACAAATTATTTGGTTCTCAGTTGGATTCCATTATTTCAACTGTTACTGGTGGGAAAGGAACTTTTTTACCACAGGATAAAAAATCTAAAGGTAAAAACAGGGCTAATAATCGTTTCCGTTCCTTTCGTTTCAACAAAGAACAAAAGCCTGATCCTTCATCCTCAGGAGCAGTTTCAGTTTGGAAACCATCTCCAGTCTGGAATAAATCCAAGCCAGCTAGAAAGGCAAAGCCTGCTTCTAAGTCCACATGAAGGTGCGGCCCTCATTCCAGCTCAGCTGGTAGGGGGCAGGTTATGTTTTTTCAAGGAAATTTGGATCAATTCTGTTCACAATCTTTGGATTCAGAGCATTGTTTCAGAAGGGTACAGAATTGGTTTCAAGATGAGACCTCCTGCAAAGAGATTTTTTCTTTCCCGTGTCCCAGTAAATCCAGTAAAAGCTCAAGCATTTCTGAAATGTGTTTCAGATCTAGAGTTGACTGGAGTAATTATGCCAGTTCCAGTTCCGGAACAGGGGATGGGGTTTTATTCAAATCTCTTCATTGTACCAAAGAAGGAGAATTCTTTCAGACCAGTTCTGGATCTAAAAATATTGAATCGTTATGTAAGGATACCAACGTTCAAGATGGTAACTGTAAGGACTATCTTGCCTTTTGTTCAGCAAGGGAATTATATGTCCACAATAGATTTACAGGATGCATATCTGCATATTCCGATTCATCCAGATCATTATCAGTTCCTGAGATTCTCTTTTCTGGACAAGCATTACCAGTTTGTGGCTCTGCCGTTTGGCCTAGCTACAGCTCCAAGAATTTTTACAAAGGTTCTCGGTGCCCTTCTGTCTGTAATCAGAGAACAGGGTATTGTGGTATTTCCTTATTTGGACGATATCTTGGTACTTGCTCAGTCTTTACATTTAGCAGAATCTCATACGAATCGACTTGTGTTGTTTCTTCAAGATCATGGTTGGAGGATCAATTTACCAAAAAGTTCTTTGATTCCTCAGACAAGGGTAACCTTTCTGGGTTTCCAGATGGATTCAGTGTCCATGACTCTGTTTTTAACAGACAAGAGACGTCTAAAATTGATTGCAGCTTGTCGAAACCTTCAGTCACAATCATTCCCTTCGGTAGCCTTATGCATGGAAATTCTAGGTCTTATGACTGCTGCATCGGACGCGATCCCCTTTGCTCGTTTTCACATGCGACCTCTTCAGCTCTGTATGCTGAAGCAATGGTGCAAGGATTACACGAAGATATCTCAATTAATATCTTTAAAACCGATTGTTCGACACTCTCTAACATGGTGGACAGATCACCATCATTTAATTCAGGGGGCTTCTTTTGTGCTTCCGACCTGGACTGTAATTTCAACAGATGCAAGTCTCACAGGTTGGGGAGCTGTGTGGGGATCTCTGACGGCACAAGGAGTTTGGGAATCTCAGGAGGTGAGATTACCGATCAATATTTTGGAACTCCGTGCAATTTTCAGAGCTCTTCAGTTTTGGCCTCTTCTGAAGAGAGAATCGTTCATTTGTTTTCAGACAGACAATGTCACAACTGTGGCATACATCAATCATCAAGGAGGGACTCACAGTCCTCTGGCTATGAAAGAAGTATCTCGAATTTTGGTTTGGGCGGAATCCAGCTCCTGTCTAATCTCTGCGGTTCATTTCCCAGGTATAGACAATTGGGAAGCGGATTATCTCAGTCGCCAAACGTTGCATCCGGGCGAATGGTCTCTTCACCCAGAGGTATTTCTTCAGATTGTTCAAATGTGGGAACTTCCAGAAATAGATCTGATGGCGTCCCATCTAAACAAGAAACTTCCCAGGTATCTGTCCAGATCCTCAGGCGGAGGCAGTGGATGCATTATCACTTCCTTGGAAGTATCATCCTGCCTATATCTTTCCGCCTCTAGTTCTTCTTCCAAAAGTAATCTCTAAGATTCTGAAGGAATGCTCGTTTGTTCTGCTGGTAGCTCCGGCATGGCCTCACAGGTTTTGGTATGCGGATCTTGTCCGGATGGCCTCTTGCCAACCGTGGACTCTTCCGTTAAGACCAGACCTTCTGTCACAAGGTCCTTTTTTCCATCAGGATCTGAAATCCTTAAATTTAAAGGTATGGAGATTGAACGCTTGATTCTTGGTCAAAGAGGTTTCTCTGACTCTGTGATTAATACTATGTTACAGGCTCGTAAATCTGTATCTCGAGAGATATATTATAGAGTCTGGAAGACTTATATTTCTTGGTGTCTTTCTCATCATTTTTCCTGGCATTCTTTTAGAATACCGAGAATTTTACAGTTTCTTCAGGATGGTTTAGATAAGGGTTTGTCCGCAAGTTCTTTGAAAGGACAAATCTCTGCTCTTTCTGTTCTTTTTCACAGAAAGATTGCTATTCTTCCTGATATTCATTGTTTTGTACAAGCTTTGGTTCGTATAAAACCTGTCATTAAGTCAATTTCTCCTCCTTGGAGTTTGAATTTGGTTCTGGGAGCTCTTCAAGCTCCTCCGTTTGAACCTATGCATTCATTGGACATTAAATTACTTTCTTGGAAAGTTTTGTTCCTTTTGGCCATCTCTTCTGCCAGAAGAGTTTCTGAATTATCTGCTCTTTCTTGTGAGTCTCCTTTTCTGATTTTTCATCAGGATAAGGCGGTGTTGCGAACTTCTTTTGAATTTTTACCTAAAGTTGTGAATTCCAACAACATTAGTAGAGAAATTGTGGTTCCTTCATTATGTCCTAATCCTAAGAATTCTAAGGAGAAATCGTTGCATTCTTTGGATGTTGTTAGAGCTTTGAAATATTATGTTGAAGCTACGAAATCTTTCCGTAAGACTTCTAGTCTATTTGTTATCTTTTCCGGTTCTAGAAAAGGCCAGAAAGCTTCTGCCATTTCTTTGGCATCTTGGTTGAAATCTTTAATTCATCTTGCCTATGTTGAGTCGGGTAAAACTCCGCCTCAGAGAATTACAGCTCATTCTACTAGGTCAGTTTCTACTTCCTGGGCGTTTAGGAATGAAGCTTCGGTTGACCAGATTTGCAAAGCAGCAACTTGGTCCTCTTTGCATACTTTTACTAAATTCTACCATTTTGATGTATTTTCTTCTTCTGAAGCAGTTTTTGGTAGAAAAGTACTTCAGGCAGCGGTTTCAGTTTGAATCTTCTGCTTATGTTTTTCGTTAAACTTTATTTTGGGTGTGGATTATTTTCAGCAGGAATTGGCTGTCTTTATTTTATCCCTCCCTCTCTAGTGACTCTTGTGTGGAAAGATCCACATCTTGGGTAGTCATTATCCCATACGTCACTAGCTCATGGACTCTTGCTAATTACATGAAAGAAAACATAATTTATGTAAGAACTTACCTGATAAATTCATTTCTTTCATATTAGCAAGAGTCCATGAGGCCCGCCCTTTTTTTGTGGTGGTTTTGATTTTGTATAAAGCACAATTATTCCAATTCCTTATTTTATATGCTTTCGCACTTTTTTATCACCCCACTTCTTGGCTATTCATTAAACTGAATTGTGGGTGTGGTGAGGGGTGTATTTATAGGCATTTTGAGGTTTGGGAAACTTTGCCCCTCCTGGTAGGAATGTATATCCCATACGTCACTAGCTCATGGACTCTTGCTAATATGAAAGAAATTAATTTATCAGGTAAGTTCTTACATAAATTATGTTTTTCGCGCCTCAGTTGCGCATTTAAGTTATACTGTGCAAGCAACTTCTCCTGAGGTCCTGATATTCTTCTGAGGGCCTAGTCAAAGCTTTAACCTCTTATCGTTCCCTAAGGGCAGGTAGGGCCACAGCAGAGCTGTGGCAAGGTGCTAATAGGGGTTTAAAACGGTTTTAGACATTTATCAATCTGTTTTTTTCATTTGGGGGTTTATTGCTTATTTACTTGTGGTGCAATCCTTCTAAGGCTTAGTGGGTACACTGTTAAAATTTCAGAAAATTTGAAGCAATTTTAACCTGTTTTGCAGTTTGTGTATGCCTTTTTTTCTCTTAAAGGCACAGTACCGTTTTTTCAAATTGTGTTTTTTTTTTTATTAAATAAAGTGTTTTCCAAGCTTGCTTGCCTAATTACTAGCCTGTTAAACATGTCTGACTCTGTGGAAACTCATTGCTCAATTTGTTTAGAAGCCATTGTGGAACCCCCTCTTAGAATGTGTCCCACTTGTACTGATATGTCAATAAATTGCAAATTTTGGCATTAGATGATTCTCAGACAGAAGGAAATCAGGTTTTGTCATCTAGTTCTCCCCAAGTGTCACAACCAGTAACGCCCGCACAAGCGACGCCAAGTACTTCTAGTGCGTCTAATTCTTTCACCTTGCAAGATATGGCTTCAGTTATGAATACTACCCTCACAGATGTATTATCTAAGCTGCCAGGGTTGCAAGGGAAGTGCAGTAGCTCTGGGGTAAGATCACATGCTGAGCCTTCTGATGCTTTAGCAGCCGTATCCGATATTCCCTCACAATGTTCTGAGGTAGGGATGAGGGATTTGCTATCTGAGGGAGAGATTTCTGATTCAGGAAAGATGTTCCCTCAGACAGATTCAGATATGACGGCATTTAAATTTAAGCTAGAGCACCTCCGCTTATTGCTCAGGGAGGTTTTAGCGACTCTGGATGATTGTGACCCTATTGTAGTTCCAGAGAAATTGTGTAAAATGGACAAATATTTAGAGGTTCTTGTTTACACTGATGTTTTTCCGGTCCCTAAGAGGATTTCGGACATTGTTACTAAGGAGTGGGATAGACCAGGTATTCCGTTCGCTCCCCCTCCTGTTTTTAAGACAATGTTTCCCATATCTGACACCATAAAGGACTCATGGCAGACAGTCCCTAAGGTGGAGGGAGCTATTTATACTCTGGCTAAGCGTACAACTATACCTATTGAGGACAGTTGTGCTTTCATTGATCCTATGGATAAAAAATTAGAGGGTCTCCTAAAGAAAATTTTTGTTCATCAAGGTTTTCTTCTTCAACCTATAGCGTGCATTGTTCCTGTAACCACTGCAGCTGCCTTTTGGTTTGAGGCTCAGATGGAGACCCCACTAGATGATATTCTGGACAGAATTAAGGCTCTTAAGTTAGCTAATTCTTTTATTACAGACGCCGCTTTTCATCTTGCTAAGTTAGCGGCAAAGAATTCAGGTTTTGCCATTTTAGCGCGTAGAGCGTTATGGCTTAAGTCAGGGTCAGCTGATGTGTCATCTAAATCTAAGCTTTTGTCCATCCCTTTCAAAGGTGAGACTCTATTCGGCCCTGCACTGAAAGAGATAATTTCAGACATTACTGGAGGGAAGGGTCATACCCTCCCTCAGGATAAGTCAATTAAGACAAGGACCAAACAAAATAATTTTCGTTCCTTTCGAAACTTCAAGAGTGGTCCCTTTACATCTTCCCCTGCTGCAAAGCAAGAGGGGAACTTTGCACAATCCAAGCCAACCTGGAGACCTAATCAGGCTTGGAACAAGGGTAAACAGGCCAAAAAGCCTGCTGCTGCCACTGTCAGCATGAAGGGGTAGCCCCCGATACGGGACCGGATCTAGTAGGTGGCAGACTCTCTCTTTGCTCAGGTCTGGGCAAGAGACGTTCAGGATTCCTGGGCAGTAGAAATTGTAACCCAGGGATACCTTCTAGATTTCATTGATTTTCCTCCCAGGGGGAGGTTCCAGCTTTCTCAATTGTCTGTAAACCCGACAAAAAGAGAGGCGTTCTTACGCTGTGTAGAAGACCTTTTTACCATGGGAGTGATCTGCCCAGTTCCAAAAGCAGAGCAGGGGCAGGGGTTCTACTCCAATCTGTTTGTGGTTCCCAAAAAAGAGGGAACTTTCAGACCAATTCTAGATCTCAAGATCCTAAACCAATTCCGAAGAGTCTCATCTTTCAAGATGGAGACCATTCGGACTATCTTACCATTGATCCAGGAGGGTCAATATATGACCACCGTGGACTTAAAGGATGCGTATCTACACATTCCTATCCACAAAGATCATCACCAGTTCCTCAGGTTCGCCTTTCTGGACAAGCATCATCAGTTTGGCTCTTCCTTTCGGATTGGCCACAGCGCCACGAATCTTCACAAAGGTGCTAGGGTCCCTTCTGGCGGTTCTAAGGCCGCAGGGCATAGCAGTGGCACCTTATCTAGACGACATTCTAATTCAATTGTCGACTTTCCAACTAGCCAAGTCTCACACTGACTTAGTGTTGGCCTTTCTAAGATCTCACGGGTGGAAGGTGAACGTAAAAAAGAATTCTCTTTCCTCCCTCACAAGAGTTTCATTTCTAGAGACTCTGATAGACTCAGTAGACATGAAAATATTTCTGACGGAGGTCAGGAAATCAAAGATTTTGTCCACTTGCCGAGCTCTTCATTCCATTCCTCGGCCGTCAGTGGCTCAGTGTATGGAGGTAATCGGTCTAATGGTGGCAGCAATGGACATAGTTCAGTTTGCTTGCTTGCATCTCAGATCACTGCAACTATGCATGCTCAATCAGTGGAATGGGGATTATGCGGATTTATCTCCTCAGATAAATCTGGATCAAGAGACCAGAGACTCTCTTCTTTGGTGGTTGTCACAGGATCATCTGTCCCAGGGACTGTGTTTCTGAAGGCCAGATTGGGTTATAGTGACGACAGACGCCAGCCTTCTGGGCTGGGGTGCAGTCTGGAATTCCCTGAAAGCACAGGGTTTGTGGACTCGGGAGGAGGCTCTCCTACCGATAAATATTCTGGAATTAAGAGTGATATTCAATGCTCTCCAGGCATGGCCTCAGCTAGCTTCGGCCAGATTAATCAGGTTTCAATCGGACAACATCACGACTGTGACTTATATCAATCATCAGGGCGGAACAAAGAGTTCCTTAGCGATGATAGAAGTCTCAAGGATAATCCAATGGGCAGAGGCTCACTCTTGCCATCTGTCAGCGATCTATATCCCAGGGGTAGAGAACTGGGAGGCAGATTTTCTAAGTCGTCAGACTTTTCATCCGGGGGAGTGGGAACTCCATCCGGAGTTGTTCGCTCAACTGGTTCGGCTATGGAGGACACCAGAATTGGATCTGATGGCGTCTCGTCAGAACGCCAAACTTCCTCGTTACGGATCCAGGTCAAGGGATCCTCAGGCTGTACTGATAGATGCTCTAGCAGTACCCTGGTCGTTCAACCTGGCTTATGTGTTTCCACCATTTCCTCTCCTTCCTCGTTTGATTGCCAGAATTAAACAGGAGAGAGCTTTGGTGATCTTGATAGCTCCTGCGCAGCCACGCAGGACTTGGTATGCAGACCTGGTGGACATGTCATCTCTGCCACTGAGACGGGACCTTCTCATTCAAGGTCCATTCAAGCATCCAAATCTAATTTCTCTGCAACTGACTGCTTGGAGATTGAACGCTTGATTCTATCAAAGCGAGGTTTCTCTGAGTCGGTCATAGATACCTTGATTCAGGCTCGAAAGCCTGTTACCAGGAAAATCTATCATAAGATATGGCGTAAATATCTTTTTTGGTGCAAATCCAAATGCTACTCCTGGAGTAAAATCAGGATTCCTTGGATTTTGTCTTTTCTCCAAGAGGGATTGGAGAAAGGATTGTCAGCTAATTCCCTAGAAGGACAGATATCTGCTCTGTCTATTCTGTTGCTTAAGCGTCTGGCAGATGTTCCAGACGTTCAGGCTTTTTGTCAGGCTTTAACTAGAATTAAGCCTGTGTTTAAACCTGTTACTCCGCCATGGAGTCTAAATTTAGTTCTTAAAGTTCTTCAGGGGGTTCCGTTTGAACCTATGCATTCCAGCTTTTATCTTGGAAGGTTTAGTTCCTAGTTGCTATCTCTTCAGCTCGAAGAGTTTCTGAACTATCCGCATTACAATGTGATTCGCCTTATCTTGTTTTCCATGCTGATAAGGTGGTTTTGCGTACCAAGCCTGGGCTCCTACCTAATGTTATTACTAACAGGAATATCAATCAGGAAATTGTTGTTCCTTCTTTGTGTCCTAATCCTTCTTCTAAGAGGGAACGTCTGTTGCACAACTTGGACGTGGTTTGTGCTTTGAAATTTTATTTACAGGCAACAAAAGATTTTCGTCAAACATCTTCTTTGTTGTCTATTCTGGAAAGCGTAGGGGTCAAAAGGCTACGGCGACTTCTCTTTCCTTTTGGCTGAAAAGCATCATCCGTTTGGCTTATGAGACTGCGGGACAGCAGCCTCCTGAAAGGATTACAGCTCATTCTACTAGAGCGGTGGCTTCCACATGGGCTTTTAAAAATGATGCTTCTGTTGAACAGATTTGTAAGGCTGCGACTTGGTCTTCGCTCCATACTTTTTCAAAATTTTACAAATTTGATACTTTTGCTTCTTCGGCGGCTATTTTTGGGAGAAAGGTTTTGCAAGCAGTGGTGCCTTCCGTTTAGGTTCCTGTCTTGTCCCTCCCTTCATCCGTGTCCTAAAGCTTTGGTATTGGTATCCCACAAGTAAGGATGAATCCGTGGACTCGGTACATCATGCAAAAGAAAACAAAATGTATGCTTACCTGATAAATTTCTTTCTTTTGCGATGTACCGAGTCCACGGCCCGCCCTGTCTATTCAAGACAGATGGTATTTTTTTTATTAAAAACTTCAGTCACCTCTGCACCTTATAGTTTCTCCTTTTTCTTCCTCGGCCTTCGGTCGAATGACTGGGGGGTGGAGTTAAGGGGGGAGCTATATAGACAGCTCTGCTGTGGTGCTCTCTGCCACTTCCTGTTATGAAGGATAATATCCCACAAGTAAGGATGAATCCGTGGACTCTGTACATCGCAAAAGAAAGAAATTTATCAGGTAAGCATAAATTTTGTTTTTTTGAGCCCTTAATGAGCTACATATACTGTTACAATACATGTGGATTACAAAGTATCACTTTTGAGCCCCTACGTTACTTATTCACATCATTGTTATCTTTAGAAAAACGGCGCTTAAGAGGTGACATGATTACTTTATATAAATATATTCAAGGCCCATATACAGAAATGGCAGAAGCTCTGTTTATTCCAGGAAATTGTTTCTGACAAGAGGTCACAATTTAAGGTTGGAGGAAAGGAGATTTATCTCCTGCAACAGAAAAGTTTTTTCACTGTAAGAGCAATAAAATTGTGGAACTCATTAGCAAAGGAGGTAGTGAATGTCAATACCCTAGATACATTTAAAAATAGTCTTGATACATTTCTGTATATAAACGGAATTCATGGATATGATTGCTAGTATTAAATGTGTCACCTTTTAGTGGTGTTATTTAAGCTTAACTGGAGCTTTTTGTAAGTATTTTAGATTTGTATAGTTTGAACTCGATGGACTTCGGTCTTTTTTCAACCTTATCTGCTATGTTATATTGTATCGTGATTTTTTTTGTGGAAAAAGACACCTTTTGTTTTTCTTCTTCTTAGGGACGCCTAAGGGGAATTGTTATGTATGCGTGTGTATGCTGTATGCAAGTTTGAATGAGGATAGGTTATGGACCTCTCACCATCTTGGTGTTGTGTATACATTTTCTGATGGTATTTATACTACTGTTATGATATATTGAGTTTCATGTTAGCATTAAACATAACTATTACTTTTTGAAGCATTTTGGTGTGCTGATTATTTTTTATTATATAATTAATAGTCATCATAGATGTGAATATATATGAAGTCATGTAAATAATTGGAGTAGTGCCATTGTAATTTCTTTGTCAGAAACTAAATTATATACAGTCTCACTAACCATGTGAGCTTGCAATCAACAGACATGAAGCATTATTAAATTAAGTTTAATAGAAAGAGTAAAAATAAATAAATAAAAGGGAATAAACTGAACCTAGCCTTTTATATACAGTACATATGTTATTCTTGAGTATAAATCCGCTACTGGTGTAGGATGAGGGGTTACAGCTAATAGGCTACTTTTTCTGGAGCTAATATGAGATTTGGTTTCCTCTTCCCTGGCTTCTTTTAATTTTTTTATTTGGCACATATTAGATTAGTTGTGTTTTTAAATATAGAAATCTTAGCAGTCAGTTATCACAAGCCCATCCACAAATAGAAAATGTGCATAATCAGTGTTCTCTCCGGGAACTTTTTAACTGGTGCACAACTCAGCTAAAATTGTAGCCAATATTATGCTAAAATAAGCTAATAACATTTTTCAATGTTTATTACACAGATTGTATAAAAATAGTTAAATTATGAAATTATGTTTTACTTTGAATGGAAATAATATGGTAAAAGTATTACACTACCCCCACCCGGGTACTTTATGCCACCCAGCTGGTAATATAAGGTGCCTCTGCACTTCACCAAGTTTACCTGTGCCTATGAATATGTGTCTTCTAAATGAGCATTGCAGTGCAATCTAATTGTTCAGCTACAAACAAACTGTACATTTAAGCATGCAGAAGTTGCCTATTTCTGAGTATTCTAACTTTCTCTTTGGTGCACATGATTATGGCTATTTGTCAACGACCAGTACTGAAGCCAAGTTGACAAGATTTCATGTTCCCCTTTTTTTGATGCTTTGTACATTATTCATACTCTGTCTTTAATTTTATAGTTAATTCACAAACTAGAGGTTTTTTTTTTTCTTTTCATGAAATAAGTATCTGCAATTTTTTTGTGTGGTAACTAATCTAGTTAATAAGATTTTTTTTGTTTTGTTTTACACTTAGATACCATTGAGGAAGAAACAGTTTTAGGTAAGTGCCTACAAGTTTCTTATAAGCAGCATCATGTATGTTCATATAATTTGTATGTATGTATATATATATATATATGTTTGTGTTTGTATATTTGATGTGTGGATGTGTGTGTGTGTGGATGTGTGTGTGTATATATATATATATATATATATATATATATATATATATATATATATATATAGTCCATTTATAGCTCACGGCCAATCTGTTTTGTATGTAACATTATGACTGTGTGTATAATCCAGAAAACTTTAATTGAAATTGTGAAGTATGTTATGAAGAACTTTTCAAATTGCTTGTTTAATTTAATACCCAGCATAAATCTAAACCCTTTACATTAATTGTAATTTGCAACGTTTGGTTTGTCAGCGCTGTTCATGTAGACGTTGCAGAAATGTCTGCCAAATTACAATTGGCTTTATAATCGTGGCAAGCATGCTGGCTTAGCAATTGTCCTCAGTAATATGAGAGGGTATTCTATTAGTCTGCTTTTGTTAGCATAATGTATGTGGATATTACAGGTTCTTAGTATATCCAGTTAAAATGATCAAATAGTTTTAGATAGAAGGCTACATTCTGGATATAAGGTAACACTGACCTAGCTTCACTATGGTTATTCTTTGTCATATTCCTTTGCTTGAATACATTATGTGTTATGATTGTTTAATACTTTCTTTTTATAATCAGACTGGAGTAGAGTAGGAGTGTGCTTCTGCGGGAGTCTGATTCTGCAGCAGGGTTCATATATACAGCACTGGCTTCCTCAGGGAAACAAGTGGCTGGGACCTTACTTCTCTTCAGTATAATAGTTCAGGTAATGAATGTGATTTTATAACAAGGCATTATTAGTGACTAGCTTATAAAAGGGAACAAGTGAGATCATTTGATGTTTGTATTGTTTTACAATCCTTGCCCAGTGTTTAGTCTTATACTTTTATAGTAGAAACCTCTGTAATACCCTTGTTTATTTTGACTTTCAGCTTCCGATTTCTCAGTTGATGATATAGAAGAGGATCTGTACGGTGAGAATTATAGTTTTACCTTCCAAAACAAACTTATATGTAGCATCTTATGGCTGCACCAAACTAAGCTTGAAGACTTTCACAATCTATATTATGTTATAAATTAATAGCACGGGTGTACTAGCTTCCTATACAGTAATATAATAATTGTTAAATGTCCATGGCTGTAAATAAAACCAAGGATAGTAGAAAATAAAATATTAGAGGGAATACATCTGTTCCAGTTTTCTGAAGTCAAATCCTTTTTGCCAGTTTTCCAGTTTACATGTAAAAGGTTGTCGATTTTGTTTCATTATCTTTTTTTAAAGCAGCCGCAGCAATGTACTACTGGGAGCTAGCTGAACTTCTCTGTTGAGCCTATGACATGAGACATATATGTGCAGTCATTAACCATCGGCTAACTCACAGTAGTGCATTACTGCTTCTGAGCATGTCCTAGCTGAATGATGAAAGTTTGATTTTACTGTCCCTTTAATTTTGATTTATGTATTTGGTTTCAGTTCTTTTATTTGGTATTACTCTCTTCTCTCTGTTTGGTACTAATTGTATTTGTTTTTATTATTAAATAGATACAGCCCATCTTGCTGAACAAGACAGTAAGTGCTGCAAATTTTAACTTTTCATTGTAAAGTGTGACGATTTGTTTTCCACATTTCCTTATGAATGTTCCATGTTTTGCCTGTACTAGTTCTGCATTCTCCTGATAAGCCTTCCACATCGTCAGAACTTTTTTTTGCTGGAAACTTTTTTTTTTTTTTTGCTGGTAACTTTTTTTTCTTTTTGCTGGTAACTTTTTTTTTGCTGGTAACATATATTAAAGGAATCTGTCATTTAAGAAGAGGTAGGATGTAAAAATAAGTCTTTCAATATAATTTAGCCTTGGTGCAGTTATCTATGAAAAGGGGCTGTCCCTGCCAGTGTACTTAAGTTATAATGTATGATGTGCATATTAATACCTGTGTAATTTTAAAACAAATTTTATGTTTTTGATGAATAATCCTGTTAAGATTTTCTTCATAATTGGAAAGAGTCCACAGCTGCATTCATTACTTTTGGAAAATAAGAACCTTGCCACCAGGAGGAGGCAAAGACACCCCAACCAAAGGCTTAAATACTCCTCCCACTCCCATCATGTACCAGTCATTCTTTGCCTTTTGTCCCAGGAGGTTGGCAGAGAAGTGTCAGAAGTTTTTGTCGCTTATAGAGGTTAGTACTCTTCAACACAGGACAGGAGTTTTAAGTAATCCTGTCAGCCTCTCAGTGAGAGCCTGGATGAAAGTTAGAGTTTGGAGATGCAGGGAGAGTCTTTCTGTGAAACCATCCCGACTTATATTAACAGCTCCACAAGCAATCGGCATTGTCGAACTTCGCTTCGCTGCCTGCTTTCTTCTTTCAAGTCCATGGTGGAGTTGCTGCTACTATTTGTCATATTTGAAGGGCAGTGTTCCTGTTCTACGGCGTGGATTCCGGTAAGATCGTTACATTTTACTTCATCAGAATGTACCCTAACTTATTTGTTTTCTGTAAGGAACAATCTTGCGGGACTTAATAAGTATAATATAGGGCCTCAGTGAGGCTCCTTTTGGTATTCTGGAATTGAGGGTTAATATCTCCAAGGGGGATTATTGAACAGGGTTTTTTTTTTAATCATGTTTCTTATGTGATTCAGTCTGTTTATGTGTAGTGTTAACTGGGCTCAGAACATAAAGGCCTTTGGAAGTGACACAACCTTATGGTGGGCGCGCTTTTTTTTTTGGACTGTACAGTTCACCTTGTGACGTGTTTATGTTCTGGTCTTCCATTTCCGCATTCCTGACCGTGTGTCGACTGAAAAATTCGGGTCTGCTAGTGTCTGGTTCTAGGAGGTGGTAATTGACAAGAGTCCATGAGCTAGTGACGTATGAGATATACATTCCTACCAGGAGGGAGCAAAGTTTCCCAAACCTCAAATGCCTATAAATACACCTCCCACCACACCCACAACTCAGTTTTACAAACTTTGCCTCCTAATGACATGGTGAAGTAAGTTTGTGCTTGTTTTTTTATGATTTCTTCTATGATAAGCTATTAAGCATTCTGAAGCCCAATTCCTCTCAGAGTACAGTGTTTGTCAGAGGGATGTAAAGGGAGTATCACCTATTGATTTTATTGTTTTCCTAGCGGGAAATCTTTTCAAGGGTTCTCTGTGATCGGTCGTAGGGATTCATCACCTACCTCCCTTTTCAGATTGACGATATACTCTTATATACCATTACCTCTGCTGATAGTTTTAATTACTGGTTTGGCTATCTGCTATATGTGGATGGGTGTCTTTCGGCAAGTATGTATCATTGTTTAAGACACTCTCTGCTATGGTTTGGCACTTTTATGTATTAATATAAAGTTTTAAATATATGTATTTTATTTATATTTACCATGAGTCAGGATTATGTATATTTCCCTTTGCAGTCTAAACAGTTTCAGTATAGGAATCATGTTTGGTAGGTTTATTTAAACTTTTTTCTTACCTGGGGTTCAGTCTTTTTCTAATTTGACTTGTTTTTAATTTTTTCATGGGCAAATCTAGGCTCGCGAGGACGCAAAATGCTGTTTTTTATTGCGTCATTCTTTGTGCACAATTTCTTTGGCGTGAAGTTGCGCCTTTAATGGTCCAAATTTCGTAATTTCCTCCGTCTTTGTTGACGCTAGTTGTTTTGGCGCAAAATCGCGTTTGTTATGACGCTAGTTGTGTCATTTTCTGGTGTTAGTTTTGCACCAAAATTTTTTAACTTAACTTCCTTTTGCATAATTTAGTTATTTTACCCCTCTCCCTCTATTACTCGCGGTTTTCATGATTTTTGAAAGCTATTATGCTTACTTTTTATTTTATTTTTTGTTTTTTTTTAAAAATAAAAAATACTATCTTTGTTTTTCTATCTACTGAAACTGTTACATTGTGGAAATTAAATGTTTTGCCTAATGTTATTTTTATTTTTCTGTTACATTTTGCGAGATGTCTCATTCTGATCCTGACTCTGATGTTACTGTAGAAACTGATGGCCTGAAACACAATTCTACAAAGCTAAGTGTGTTCTTTTCATTATTAAGCTGTTGTTATTTCTTCAGCTCAATTATGTGGCATTTATTTATCATATTTTATGCTTGTAATGTTTCTACATGTACAATGATATTTACTGTTTTTACTTATTCAGTTCATGTACTTGATTTCCTCTGCAAACATCAAATGCTTTTGCTTATTTTATAAAAGGTTACGACTGTTATTATGCCTTTAAGTAAACTTACGAGGTCTTTTCAAAATTAAGATTTAATTAATTTTGTTCTGACCAAAAGGGAATTGTAATTAGTGTTAGCCTGTCTAACTTAGTCTAGAACGTTCCTTTCAGTGGCTATGTGCATGGAAGTTTTAGGTCCCATAACTGTAGCATCGGGCGTGGTTCCATTTGCTTGTTTTTCATCCGAGACCTCTTTTGCTTTACATACTGAATCAATGGTGCAGGGATTGTTTTCAGACATCACAGTTGATATTCTTAAATCCTAACACTCAACTCTCTCTGTTTTGGTAATTAGACTATCATCGTTTTATTCAGGGGGGCCTCCTTTTGTTGGTCTTTCCTGGACTGTATTCTTAATGGATACAAGTCTTACAGGTTCGGGAGCTGTCTGAGGGTCTCTGACAGCACAAGGGGTTTGGAAACTTCAAGATGCGAGGTTTCCAATCGATATTTTAGAACTCCATGCTATTTTCAGAGCTCTTTCAGGCTTGGCCTTTTTTAGGAGAGAGCTTTTCATTTTGCTTTCAGACAGACAATATCACAACTTTGGCATATGTCAATCATCAAATAGGGATTTTTGCGGTTCTATAGCAATTAAGAAGTAGCTTGAATAAGTTCTTAGGCGGAATTCATCTCCTGTCTAATTTCTACGATTTATATCTCGGGTTTAGACATTTGGGAGCTAGATTATCTCAGCCGTCATTCTTTACATCCGGGAGAGTGGTGTATCTATAGAGATGTTTTCTCAATTTCCCAGGTACCTTTTCAGGTCCAGGGATCCTCAGGTGGAAATGCTGGATTCATTAGCAGTTTCTTGGTTTTGCAACCTGGCTACATCTTTCCGCCTCTGTTTTTTTCTTCCAAGGGTGATTCCCAAGATCATATTGGAACTGTCTCATGTGTTTCTGATAGCATCAGCATGGCCTCACAGGTTTGGTATGTGGATCTTGTTCGGATGTCCAGTTGCCATCGTTGGCTGCTTTCTCTTTGGCCAGCCCTTTTTGTTTTAGGGGCTATTTTTCCATCGGGATCTCAATTTACTAATTTGAAGGTATGGAAATTGATATTATTGTTTAGTCATAGAGGTTTCTCTGACTCAGTTTTTATCACTATGTTGCAGGCTTATAAGTGTTTCAAGGAACATGTATTATCAGGATTGGAAAACCTATATTTTATGATGTTCTTCTCATAAATTCTCTTGGCATTCTTTTAGAATTCCTAGGATTTTACAGTTTTTTCAGGATGGTTTGGATAAGTTTGTCTGCAATTTTTTTCAAGGGACAAATCTCTGTTCTTTCTGTTTTATTTCCTAGAAAAATTGTTTTAACTTATATTCACTGTTTCTCTTGTTAAGTGTGTTCAGTCCACGGGTCATCCATTACTTATGGGATATATTCTCCTTCCCAACAGGAAGTTGCAAGAGGATCACCCAAGCAGAGCTGCTATATAGCTCCTCCCCTCACATGTCATATCCAGTCATTCTCTTGCAACCCTCAACAAAGAAGGAGGTCGCGAGAGGAGTTGGAGTTTTTACTTAATTATTCTTCAATCAAAAGTTTGTTATTTTAAATGGCACCGGAGTGTGCTGTTTTTTTCTATCTCAGGCAGTATTTGGAAGAAGAAACTGCCTGCGTTTTCTATGATCTTAGCAGGCGTAACTAAGATCCACTGGCTGTTCTCGACATTCTGAGGAGTGGGGTAACTTCAGAAAATGGGAATAGCATGCGGGGTCTCCCGCAAATGAGGTATGTGCAGTACAGTATTTTCTGGGAATGGAATTGACTAAGAAAACACTGCTGTTACCCGTATGATGTAAGTACATGCAGTAGTAGTGACTGGTATCAGGCTGATAAATGTATGCACAGTAGAGTTATTTTCTAGGGACTGGAATTTGACTGAAAAGATACTGTTAATACTGATATAATGTGTGAGCCTTAACTGCAGTAGAAGCGACTGGTAGCAGGCTTAGTAATAACTTTACACAGCATCTGAAATGTTGTTTTTTTAAAACGTTTACTGGCATGTTAATCGTTTTGTGAGGTACTTTGGTGATAAATCTTTTTGGGCATGATTTTTTTCCACATGGCTAACGTATATTTCTGCATAGAAACCGTTATATCAGGTCTCCCACTGTTGTAATAGGAGTGGGAGGGACCTTTTTTTAGCGCCTTGTTGCGTAGTTAAAATTCTAGCACAGTATTCCTGCTTTTTCCTCTTTGATCCAGGACGTCTCCAGAGAGCTCAGGGATCTTCAAAATTCGTTTTTGAGGGAGGTAATCCGTCACAGCAGACCTGTGACAGTGTGTTTGACTGTGATAAAAGCGTTAAATCTTAATGTGATATCCGTTTTTGGGTACTGAGGGGTTAATCATCCTTTTGCTAATGGGTGCAATCCTCTGCTAATTAATACATTTAAAGAATTGTTGACTATAACTGAATTAGTTCTTTGTTATTCAACTGTGTTTTTTAAAAAAGCGCTGCAGCGTTTTTTATATTGCTTGTAAACTTATTGAAAGTAATTTCCAAGCTTGCTAGCTTCATTGCTAGTCTGTGTAAACATGTCTGATACAGAGGAATCTGCTTGTTCATTATGTTTAAAAGCCGATGTGGAGCCCAATAGAAATATGTGTACCAATTGTATTGATATTACTTTGAATAAAAGTCAATCTGTACCGATAAAGAAATTGTCACCAGACAACAAGGGGGAAGTTATGCCGTCTAACTCTCCTCACGTGTCAGTACCTTCGTCTCCCGCTCGGGAGGTGCGTAAGATTGAGGCGCCAAGTACATCAAGGCCCTTACAAATCACTTTACATGATATGGCTAATGTTATGAAAGAAGTATTATACAATATGCCCGAGTTAAGAGGCAAGCGCGACAGCTCTGGGTTAAGGACAGAGCGCGCCGATGACACGAGAGCCATGTCTGATACTGCGTCACAATTTGCAGAACATGAGGACGGAGAGCTTCATTCTGTGGGTGACGGTTCTGATTCGGGGAGACCGGATTCAGAAATTTCAAATTTTAAATTTAAGCTTGAGAACCTCCGCGTGTTGCTAGGGGACGTGTTAGCGGCTCTGAATGATTGTGACACGGTGGCAATCCCAGAGAAATTATGTAGGCTGGATAAATACTATGCGGTACCGGTGTGTACTGACGTTTTTCCTATACCAAAGAGGCTTACAGAGATTATTAGCAAGGAGTGGGATAGACCCGGTGTGCCTTTTTCCCCTCCTCCGATATTTAGAAAAATGTTCCCTATAGACGCCACCACACGAGACTTATGGCAGACGGTCCCTAAGGTGGAGGGAGCAGTTTCTACTTTAGCCAAGCGTACCACTATCCCGGTGGAGGATAGCTGTGCTTTCTCAGATCCAATGGATAAAAAATTAGAGGGTTACCTTAAGAAAATGTTTGTTCAACAAGGTTTTATATTACAGCCTCTTGCATGCATTGCGCCTGTCACTGCTGCAGCGGCATTCTGGTTTGAGTCTCTGGAAGAGGCGATTCGCACAGCACCATTGGATGAATCTTTGAGCAAGATTAGAACCCTTAAGCTGGCTAATGCGTTTGTTTCGGATGCCGTAGTGCATTTAACCAAACTTACGGCTAAGAATTCCGGATTCGCCATACAGGCGCGCAGAGCGCTATGGCTTAAATCCTGGTCAGCAGATGTAACTTCTAAGTCTAAACTACTAAACATTCCTTTCAAAGGGCAGACCTTATTCGGGCCCGGCTTGAAGGAAATTATTGCTGACATTACTGGAGGTAAGGGCCACACCCTTCCTCAGGACAGGGCCAAATCAAAGGCCAAACAGTCTAATTTTCGTGCCTTTCTTAATTTCAAGGCAGGAGCAGCATCAACTTCCTCCGCTCCAAAACAGGAAGGAACTACTGCTCGTTACAGACAGGGTTGGAAAGGCAACCAGTCATGGAACAAGGGCAAGCAGGCCAGAAAGCCTACTTCCGCCCCTAAGACAGCATGAAGACAGGGCCCCCTTTCCGGAGACAGATCTAGTGGGGGGCAGACTTTCTCTCTTCGCCCAGGCTTGGGCAAGAGATGTACAGGATCCTTGGACGTTGGAGATTATATCTCGGGGATACCTTCTGGATTTCAAAACTTCTCCTCCACAAGGGAGTTTTCATCTGTCAAGGTTATCAACAAACCTAGTAAAGAAAGAGGCATTTCTACAATGTGTACAAGACCTCTTAGTGATGGGAGTGATCCACCCAGTTCCGCGAACGGAACAGGGGCAAGGGTTTTATTCAAATCTGTTTGTGGTTCCCAAGAAAGAGGGAACCTTCAGACCAATCTTAGACTTAAAAATCTTAAACAAATTCCTAAGGGTTCCATCGTTCAAGATGGAAACCATTCGGACCATCCTACCCATGATCCAAGAGGGTCAATATATGACCACAGTGGACTTAAAGGATGCCTACCTTCACATACCGATTCACAAAGATCATTATCGGTACCTAAGGTTTGCCTTTCTAGACAGGCATTACCAGTTTGTAGCTCTTCCCTTCGGGTTAGCTACGGCCCCAAGAATTTTTACAAAGGTTCTGGGCTCACTTCTGGCGGTACTAAGACCGCGAGGCATAGCGGTGGCTCCGTACCTAGACGACATTCTGATACAAGCGTCAAGTTTTCAAAATGCAAAGTCTCATACAGAGATAGTTCTAGCATTTCTGAGGTCGCATGGGTGGAAAGTGAACGTGGAAAAGAGTTCTCTATTACCACTCACAAGGGTCCCTTTTCTAGGGACTCTTATAGATTCTGTAGAGATGAAGATTTACCTGACGGAGTCCAGGTTATCAAAGATTCTCAATGCTTGCCGTGTCCTTCACTCCATTCCAAGCCCATCAGTAGCTCAGTGCATGGAAGTAATCGGCTTAATGGTCGCGGCAATGGACATAGTGACATTTGCGCGCCTACATCTCAGACCGCTGCAACTATGCATGCTAAGTCAATGGAACGGGGATTACTCAGATCTGTCCCCTTTGCTAAATCTGGACCAGGAGACCAGAGATTCTCTTCTCTGGTGGTTGTCACGGGTTCATCTGTCCAAAGGAATGACTTTTCGCAGACCAGTTTGGACGATTGTAACAACAGATGCCAGCCTACTAGGCTGGGGCGCAGTCTGGAACTCCCTGAAGGCTCAGGGATCGTGGACTCAGGATGAGAATCTCCTCCCAATAAACATTCTAGAATTAAGAGCAATATTCAATGCTCTTCTAGCTTGGCCTCAGTTAGCAACACTGAGGTTCATCAGATTTCAGTCGGACAACATCACGACTGTGGCTTAAATCAATCATCAAGGGGGAACCAGGAGTTCCCTAGCGATGTTGGAAGTCTCGAAGATAATTCGCTGGGCAGAGTCTCACTCTTGTCACCTGTCAGCGATCTACATCCCAGGCGTGGAGAACTGGGAGGCGGATTTTCTAAGTCGCCAGACCTTTCATCCGGGGGAGTGGGAACTCCACCCGGAGGTATTTGCTCAACTGATTCGTCGTTGGGGCAAACCGGATCTGGATCTCATGGCATCTCACCAGAACGCCAAGCTTCCTTGTTACGGATCCAGGTCCAGGGACCCGGGTGCGGTGCTGGTAGATGCACTAGCAGCCCCTTGGGTTTTCAACAAGCTTATGTGTTTCCACCTTTTCCGTTGCTACCTCGAATGATTGCCAGGATAAAACAGGAGAGAGCATCAGTGATTCTGATAGCGCCTGCGTGGCCACGCAGGACCTGGTATGCAGACCTAGTGGACATGTCGTCCTGTCCACCATGGTCTCTACCCCTGAGGCAGGACCTAATTCAGGGTCCTTTCAACCATCCAAACCTAATTTCTCTGAGGCTGACTGCTTGGAAATTGAACGCTTGATTCTATCAAAGCGTGGGTTTTCGGATTCGGTTATTGATACATTAATACAGGCTCGGAAACCTGTTACCAGAAAAATTTACCACAAGATATGGCGTAAATATTTATATTGGTGTGAATCCAAGAGTTACTCATGGAGTAAGGTTAGGATTCCTAGGATATTGTCTTTTCTACAAGAGGGTTTAGAAAAGGGCTTATCCGCTAGTTCACTAAAGGGACAGATTTCTGCTCTGTCTATTCTTTTACACAAGCGTCTGGCAGAGAATCCAGACGTCCAGGCTTTTTGTCAGGCTTTGGCTAGGATTAAGCCTGTGTTTAAAACTGTTGCTCCTCCGTGGAGCTTAAACTTAGTTCTTAAAGTTCTTCAGGGTGTTCCGTTTGAACCCCTTCATTCCATTGATATTAAGCTTTTATCTTGGAAAGTTCTGTTTTTGATGGCTATTTCCTCGGCTCGAAGAGTCTCTGAGTTATCTGCCTTACATTGTGATTCTCCTTATCTGATCTTTCATTCAGACAAGGTAGTCCTGCATTCTAAACCTGGGTTTTTACCTAAGGTTGTTTCTAACAGGAATATCAATCAAGAGATTGTTGTTCCATCGTTATGTCCTAATCCTTCTTCAAAGAAGGAACGTCTTTTGCATAATCTAGACGTGGTCCGTGCCCTGAAGTTCTACTTACAGGCAACTAAAGATTTTCGACAAACTTCTTCTCTGTTTGTCGTTTACTCTGGACAGAGGAGAGGTCAAAAGGCTTCTGCTACCTCTCTCTCTTTTTGGCTTCGTTGCATAATACGCTTAGCCTATGAGACTGCTGGACAGCAGCCTCCTGAAAAATTACAGCTCATTCCACTAGAGCTGTGGCTTCCACCTGGGCCTTTAAGAATGAGGCCTCTGTTGAACAGATTTGCAAGGCTGCAACTTGGTCTTCACTTCATACTTTTTCCAAATTTTACAAATTTGACACTTTTGCTTCTTCGGAGGCTGTTTTTGGGAGAAAGGTTCTACAGGCAGTGGTTCCTTCTGTTTAATGTTCCTGCCTTGTCCCTCCCATCATCCGTGTACTTTAGCTTTGGTATTGGTATCCCATAAGTAATGGATGACCCGTGGACTGAACACACTTAACAAGAGAAAACATAATTTATGCTTACCTGATAAATTTATTTCTCTTGTAGTGTGTTCAGTCCACGGCCCGCCCTGTCTTTTTGAGGCAGGTTCTAAATTTTAATTAAAACTCCAGTCACCACTGCACCCTATAGTTTCTCCTTTCTCGTCTTGTTTCGGTCGAATGACTGGATATGACATGTGAGGGGAGGAGCTATATAGCAGCTCTGCTTGGGTGATCCTCTTGCAACTTCCTGTTGGGAAGGAGAATATATCCCATAAGTAATGGATGACCCGTGGACTGAACACACTACAAGAGAAATAAATGTATCAGGTAAGCATAAATTATGTTTTTGTTCAGGCTTTGGTTTGTCTCAAGCCTGTTCATTTATTAATTTCTCCTTTTTGGAGTCTTATTTGGTTTAAGGATTTTACAGGCTCTTTCTTTTGAGCCTATATTTTCTTTGAAGATTATCTACTTTCTTGGAGAGTGTTGTTTCTTTTGACTATCTCTTCTGCAAGAAGAGTTTCTGATTTATTAGCTCTCCCTTGTGTGTCTACTTATCGGATTTTTCATCTAAATAAGTTGTTTTGTGGTCTTCTTTTTTCCCCTAAGGTTTTGAATTTGAACAACATTAGTAGAGAATTGTTGTTCCTCCTTTGTGTCCTAATCCTAAATAATTCTTTGAGAGTTCTTTACATCCTTTGGATATGGTAAGAGCTTTATAATTCTATATCGAGGTTATTAGGATTTCATAAGACTTCTACTCTATTTGTTGTTTTTCTGGTTCCAGAAAAGGTTAGAAAGCCTCTGCTATTTCTTTGGTATCCTGGTTAAAGCTTTTGTTTTTCAAGGCTTATTTGGAGGCAGGCAGGCTCCGCCTCAGAGATTTACAGCTCATTCTTCTAAATTCAGTCGCCATTTCTTGGGCTTTTTCAGAATGACGCTTTGGTTGATCAAACTTGCAAATCAATAATTTGGTCTTCTTTGCATACTTTTGTTGTTTTTACCATTTTGTTGTATTTTGCTTTGCTTCTGAAGCAGTCTTTGGTAGAAAGTTCTTCAGGCAGCTGTCTCAGTTTTATTCTACTGCATTTGACTAGTTTTTTTTAAGAAAAACTTAATTATTGTGTGGATTTAATTTCTCAGTGGAAATAGCTGCTGTCATTTTATCCCTCCCTCTCTAGTGACTCTTCTGTGGACTTCCACATCTTGGGCATTTCTATCCCATACGTCACTAGCTCATAGACTCTTGCCAATTACATAAAAAAAACATAATTTATGTAAGAACTTACCTTAATTTCTTTCATATTGGCAAGCGTCCATGAGGCCCACCCTTTTTATGGTGGTTATTTTTTTTTTGTATAAAAGCACAATTATATTTCCAGTTCCTCTTTTTGTATGCTTTTTTACTCCTTTTTGTTATCACCTCACTACTTGGCTATTCGTTAAACAGAGTTGTAGGTGTGGTGGGAGGTGTATTTATAGGCATTTGAGGTTCAGGAAACTTTGTCCCCTCCTGGTAGGAATGTATATCCCATACGTCACTAGCTTATGGACTCTTGCCAATATGATATAAATGAATTTATCAGGTAAGTTTTTACATAAATTATGTTTTTTCTTTAGTCCATATTAATATATAACTGGTATGGAGGATTCTGATGCTGAGTCTGTTCAAATTTCAGATTCAGATTCTTCGACTTGTGAAGAATGCAGATTGGCCCCGTTGACACAGGTCAATGTTATGTTTGATATGCCGTATTAGAGCGCCTTGTTCCTCGGGCATGGGGAATCAAGGGTCCGATGAGCCATCCGCCTCTGGGGGTTCTGTTCTCTGAGAGGCGAGTTCCCTACCGCTCCCTACTACTACACATGTGGGTAACCCAGATTATGTTTATCTCTCCTTGCAGGGTGGCTTGTTCCCCACGGAGGTTGCAGCTCGTTTTTGCTTTCACATATTTTTGCTGATTTTGCATCTTCAGAGCCTAGATGTTTATTTAAGTTTGTGCTTGTGCCCGATTGTCCCGGGTCTCCCGTCCTTTGGTGGGCCTATATAGTTACCTGTGGGTGTAGCTGTCCCTGAGTGTTGCGCCTTTCATTACAGAATAGCGCGCCTTCGCATTTTACTCAGACACGTTTTTGAGTTATTAGAGCATCCTATCCTTAACCAATACGGGAATCCACAGTATTCTGCTTCGAATGGTTCACCTCATTAGACATGTGGGGATGGTGTAATATCCTGATTGTCGGTTGTTGAGATCCTTTCCAGTTTTTGTTGGAAGATCAGGGTGAAAGGTATGTGCAGTAAAATATTTTCTAGGAATGGAATTGACTATGAAAACACTGCTGTTACCCATATGACGTAAGTACAGCCTTTAATGCAGTAGTAGCGACTGGTATCAGGCTGATAAATGTATGCGCAGTTGAGTTATTTTCTAGGGACTAGAATTTAACTTTAAATACTGTTAGTACTGAAATAAATGTATGAACCTTAACTTCAGTAGAAGCGACTGGTAGCAGGCTTAGTGATAACTTTGCATAACACTGGAAAGTTGTTTTTTAAAAACGTTTACTGGCATGTTATTTGTTTTGTGAGGTACTTTGGTGATAAATCTTTTTGGGCATGATTTTTTTCCACATGGCTAACGTATATTTCTGCATAGACACCGTTATATCAGGTCTCCCACTGTTGTGATATGAGTGGGAGGGACCTTTTTTTAGCGCCTTGTTGCGCAGTTAAAATTCTAGCACAGTCTTCCTGCTTCTTCCTCTTTGATCCAGGACGTCTCCAGAGAGCTCAGGGGTCTTCAAAATTCATTTTTGAGGGAGGTAATCAGTCACAGCAGACTTGTGACAGTGTGTTTGACTGTGAGAAAAGCGTTAAATCTTAAATTGATTATCCGTTTTGGGTATTGAGGGGTTAATCATCCTTTTGCTAATGGGTGCAATCCTCTGCTAATTTCATACATTTACTGTTTAAAATTGGTTGCTATAACCGTATTAGTTCGTTGTTATTTCAACTGTGACAGTTTTTTTGTGTTTTTAAAAGCACTGCAGCGTTTTTTATATTGCTTGTAAACTTATTGAAAGAAATTTCCAAGCTTGATAGCTTCATTGCTAGTCTGTTTAAACATGTCTGACACAGATGAATCTGCTTGCTCATTATGTTTAAAGGCCAATGTGGAGCCCAATAGAAATATCTGTACCAATTGTATTGATGTTACTTTAAATAAAAGTCTGTCTTTACCGGTAAAGAAATTATCACCAGACAACGAGGGGGAAGTTATGCCGCCTAACTCTCCTCACGTGTCAGTACCTTTGCCTCCCGCTCAGGAGGTGCGTGAGATTGTGGCGCTAAGCACATCAAGGCACTTACAAATCACTTTACAAGATATGGCTAATGTTATGAAAGAAGTATTATCTAATTTGCCTGAGTTAAGAGGCAAGCGCGATAGCTCTGGGTTAAGGACAGAGCGCGCTGATGATATGAGGGCCATGTCTGACACTGCGTCACAATTTGCAGAACATGAGGATGGAGAGCTTCATTCTGTGGGTGACGGATCTGATCCAGGGAGACCGGATTCAGAAATTTTAAATTTAAGCTTGAGAACCTCCGTGTATTACTAGGGGAGGTATTAGCGGCTCTGAATGATTGCGACACGGTTGCAATCCCAGAGAAATTATGTAGGCTGGGTAAATACTATACGGTACCGGTGTGTACTGACGTTTTTCCTATACCTAAAAGGCTTACAGAGATTATTAACAAGGAGTGGGATAAACCCGGTGTGCCTTTTTCCCCTCCTCCGATATTTAGAAAAATGTTCCCAATAGACGCCACCACACGAGACTTATGGCAGACGGTCCCTAAGGTGGAGGGAGCAGTTTCTACTTTAGCCAAGTGTACCACTATTCCGGTGGAGGATAGTTGTGCTTTCTCAGATCCAATGGATAAAAAATTAGAAGGTTACCTTAAGAAAATGTTTGTTCAACAAGGTTTTATATTACAGCCCCTTGCATGCATTGCGCCCGTCACTGCTGCAGCGGCTTTCTGGTTTGAGTCTCTGGAAAAGGCTATTCGCACAGCACCATTGGATGAGACTTTGAACAAGCTTAAAGCCCTTAAGCTAGCTAATGCATTTGTTTCGGATGCCGTTGTGCATTTAACCAAACTAACGGCTAAGAACTCCGGATTCGCCATTCAGGCGCGCAGAGCGCTATGGCTTAAATCCTGGTCAGCAGATGTAACCTCTAAATCTAAATTGCTTAATATTCCTTTCAAAGGGCAAACCTTATTCGGGCCCGGCTTGAAGGAGATTATTGCTGACATTACTGGAGGTAAGGGTCACACCCTTCCTCAGGACAGGGCCAAATCAAAGGCCAAACAGTCTAGTTTTCGTGCCTTTCGTAATTTCAAGGCAGGAGCAGCATCAACTTCCTCCGTTCCAAAACAGGAAGGAACTGCTGCTCGTTACAGACAGGGTTGGAAAAGCAACCAGTCCTGGAACAAGGGCAAGCAGGCCAGAAAGCCTACTTCTGCCCCTAAGACAGCATGAAGAGAGGGCCCCCTATCCGGAAACGGATCTAGTGGGGGGCAGACTTTCTCTCTTCGCCCAGGCTTGGACAAGAGATGTCTAGGACCTCCTAGTAATGGGGGTGATCCACCCAGTTCCGCGGACGGAACAAGGGCAAGGATTTTACTCAAATCTGTTTGTGGTTCCCAAGAAAGAGGGAACCTTCAGACCAATCTTGGACCTAAAGATCTTAAACAAATTCCTAAGAGTTCCATCATTCAAAATGGAGACTATCCGAACCATCCTACCCATGATCCAAGAGGGTCAGTATATGACCACAGTGGACTTAAAGGATGCCTACCTTCACATACCGATTCACAAAGATCATTATCGTACCTAAGGTTTGCCTTTCTAGACAGGCATTACCAGTTTGTAGCTCTTCCCTTCGGGTTAGCTACGGCCCCG
The DNA here is from genome assembly GCF_027579735.1 of Bombina bombina. Taxonomy (NCBI): domain Eukaryota; kingdom Metazoa; phylum Chordata; class Amphibia; order Anura; family Bombinatoridae; genus Bombina; species Bombina bombina. The sequence continues at coordinate 911,258,868 of NC_069503.1, read as the reverse complement.
AGAATTTTTACAAAGGTTCTGGGCTCGCTTCTGGCGGTACTAAGACCGCGAGGCATAGCGGTGGCTCCGTACTTAGACGACATTCTGATACAAGCGTCAAGTTTTCAAAATGCAAAGTCTCATACAGAGATAGTTCTAGCATTTCTGAGGTCGCATGGGTGGAAAGAGAACATGGAAAAGAGTTCTCTGTTACCACTCACAAGGGTTCCCTTTCTAGGGACTCTTATAGATTCTGTAGAGATGAAGATTTACCTGACGGAGTCCAGGTTATCAAAAATCCTAAATGCTTGCCGTGTCCTTCATTCCATTCCAAGCCCATCAGTAGCTCAGTGCATGGAAGTAATCGGCTTAATGGTCGCGGCAATGGACATAGTGCCATTTGCGCGCCTGCATCTCAGACCGCTGCAATTATGCATGCTGAGTCAGTGGAATGGGGATTACTCAGATCTGTCCCCTTTACTAAATCTGGACCAGGAGACCAGAGATTCTCTTCTCTGGTGGTTGTCTCGGATTCATCTGTCCAAGGGAATGACTTTTCGCAGACCAGATTGGACGATTGTAACAACAGATGCCAGCCTTCTAGGCTGGGGCGCAGTCTGGAATTCCCTGAAGGCTCAGGGATCATGGACTCAGGAGGAGAAACTCCTTCCAATAAACATTCTGGAATTAAGAGCGATATTCAATGCTCTTCTAGCTTGGCCTCAGTTAGCAACACTGAGGTTCATCAGATTTCAGTCGGACAACATCACGACTGTGGCTTACATCAATCATCAAGGGGGAACCAGGAGTTCCCTAGCGATGTTAGAAGTCTCAAAGATAATTCGCTGGGCAGAGTCTCACTCTTGCCATCTGTTAGCGATCTACATCCCAGGCGTGGAGAACTGGGAGGCGGACTTTCTAAGCCGCCAGACCTTTCACCCGGGGGTGAACTGATTCTTCGTTGGGGCGAACCAGAACTGGATCTCATGGCGTCTCGCCAGAACGCCAAGCTTCCTTGTTACGGATCCAGGTCCAGGGACCCGGGAGCGGTGCTGGTAGATGCACTAGCAGCCCCTTGGATTTTCAACATGGCTTATGTGTTCCCACCGTTTCCGTTGCTGCCTCGTCTGATTGCCAGGATCAAACAGGAGAGAGCATCAGTGATTCTGATAGCGCCTGCGTGGCCACGCAGGACCTGGTATGCAGACCTAGTGGACATGTCGTCCTGTCCGCCATGGTCTCTGCCTCTGAGGCAGGACCTTCTTCTTCAGGGTCCTTTCAACCATCCAAGCCTAATTTCTCTGAGGCTGACTGCATGGAGATTGAACGCTTGATTCTCTCAAAGCGTGGTTTCTCGGAGTCGGTTATTGATACATTGATATAGGCTCGGAAACCGGTTACCAGAAAAATTTACCATAAGATATGGCGTAAATATTTACATTGGTGTGAATCCAAGAGTTACTCATGGAGTAAGGTTAGGATTCCTAGGATATTGTCTTATCTACAAGAGGGTTTAGAAAAGGGTTTATCCGCTAGTTCGTTAAAGGGACAGATTTCTGCTCTGTCTATTCTTTTACACAAACGTCTGGCAGAAAATCCAGACGTTCAGGCTTTTTGTCAGGCTTTGGCTAGGATTAAGCCTGTGTTTAAAACTGTTGCTCCTCCGTGGAGCTTAAACTTGGTTCTTAAAGTTCTTCAGGGTGTTCCGTTTGAACCCCTTCATTCCATTGATATTAAGCTTTTATCTTGGAAAGTTCTGTTTTTGATGGCTAATTCCTAGTCTCGAAGAGTCTCTGAGTTATCTGCCTTACATTGCGATTCTCCTTATCTGATTTTTCATTCAGACAAGGTAGTTTTGCGTACTAAACCTGGATTTTTACCTAAGGTTGTTTCTAATAGGAATATCAATCAGGAGATTGTTGTTCCATTATTATGTCCTAACCCTTCTTCAAAGAAGGAACATCTTTTGCATAATCTGGACGTAGTCCGTGCCCTGAAGTTCTACTTACAGGCAACTAAGGATTTTCAGCAAACTTCTTCTCTGTTTGTCGTTTATTCTGGACAGAGGAGAGGTCAAAAGGCTTCGGCCACCTCTCTCTCTTTTTGGCTTCGTAGCATAATACGTTTAGCCTATGAGACTGCTGGACAGCAGCCCCCTGAAAGAATTACAGCTCATTCCACTAGAGCTGTGGCTTCCACCTGGGCCTTTAAGAATGAGGCCTCTGTTGAACAGATTTGCAAGGCTGCAAATTGGTCTTCACTTCATACCTTTTCAAAATTTTACAAATTTGACACTTTTGCTTCTTCGGAGGCTGTTTTTGGGAGAAAGGTTCTTCAGGCAGTGGTTCCTTCTGTTTAAAGTTCCTGCCTTGTCCCTCCCATCATCCGTGTACTTTAGCTTTGGTATTGGTATCCCATAAGTAATGGATGACCCGTGGACTGAACACACTTAACAAGAGAAAGCATAATTTATGCTTACCTGATAAATTTATTTCTTTTGTAGTGTGTTCAGTCCACGGCCCGCCCTGTCTTTTTTTGAGGCAGTTCTAAATTTTAATTAAAACTCCAGTCACCACTATACCCTATAGTTTCTCCTTTCTCGTCTTGTTTCGGTCAAATGACTGGATATGACATGTGAGGGGTGGAGCTATATGGCAGCTCTGCTTGGGTGATCCTCTTGCAACTTCCTGTTGGGAAGGAGAATATATCCCATAAGTAATGGATGACCCGTGGACTGAACACACTACAAGAGAAATAAATTTATCAGGTAAGCATAAATTATGTTTTTGCTTCCGAGTCTCTCGGGACTTAGAGTATCCTTCCTCACGTGGGAGGATTGGAGATTTAGTGTCTCATTACCGCTTGTTAAGACGGTTTGGCCTTTCGGAGGCTCTAGGAATTGTCCTGTTGGACGTGTTCCTTCCAGGGTTCTCTGGTCCGTGAGACCTTTGGACTTCCCAATGGGGGTTAGGTCTCTTTTTGGGGCCCCGGGTTTCCCTTTTGGCGATGATTGCTCTCTTCTTGAGACCCTTTGGATTTTGTCTGTTCCTCCATGTGAGTTGGGTCTCCTTTGGGGATCTGAATTTCCCTTCGAGAGTTTTCCCAGATCTGGGGATGCTTTGCATCCTTGGTACTCCTCTGTCTTGTATGGTGAGGTGGCGACTAGCTTTTGACCAAGTGACCTTGTCCTCTTGGTATTACCTTGCTTGGGTAGTCTGGTGGCAGTCGATCACCTATGGGCTCTAGTCTCTTGGTTCGAGATGCCCTTAGCTCCTTTGGAGCGTTGGACTTGGGCATGGGGTGGTCTCCTCCTTGGGTCAGGATTTGCAAAGTGTTCTCCTGGATATTACATTAATATCTCCCTGCGGGTGTTTCAATTTCCGGGATATTATTTATTTTAAACAATGGGGGGCTCAAACCCGTCATCGCCCTGGTTCTTCTGGTTGCTGAGGCTTTTGCTCAGCGTTTTTCCCTTGTGGATCCTGTTCATGGTGTACCTTAATGTCTTAGAGGTAACTATGCTTCCTTGAAAGCTGAAGGTCATGAGTTTGAATCCAGCTGTGGCTATGTGCTCTTAATATCGCATGTCCTGCAAATATCCTTGCTAAAGCACCATTAACCGATCTTTCAGGATCCAGGGCGGGTTCAGGGTTCTCCTGTTCCAGGAATTTGGGCTATGACCTTTGGTCTGGCTAGTAGATCTGGTCAATTGGCCAGATTTCCTGAGTGCCGCTATTCATTTGCTTTGCCTACGATCAATGAATGGTTTCCCTTGGACGGTTTGCTGAAGTAACCTGATGGCCTCGCGGTTCTGCAGTTGATGGGTTATAGGGTAACCACTGCAGTTAATGCACCCTTTGATGCGTTAGTGTTTCAGGGGATTCCTTCCAGGTTCAACTGCGTTGGAGAGCGTTCTCTTCTTCGGCCTGTGACCTTGGGCCTCATGGCCTCTGTCTCTAATGGCCCCCTTTTTCTTAGGGTGGGGCTTTTTCTCCTATGGAGGCCTCGTTTAGGACTTTTCCTAGAATTCAAGGGATGGAACAGAAGGTTTAACCCATTTGGAGAGAGGCATGCTCTCTGGGTTGTTCTGTTCTTTCTGGTGTCTTGCTGACTCGGCATCGAGAGGGCCGTTGCTAGACTCTTCTTGGTCTTCGGCCTTGTCAACTATCATTATGGGGTCTTGGGGGGGGGGTTCCCGAGCTCTGTGGAATGGCTGAAGCCATTTTTTCTGCTCTCTTGTGAGCAGGTGCCGGGGTTCTTCTATTCCCCTGTTTCGGACCTCCTGACGCTTGGGCTGGCCCGGCTGGGAGTAGGTCCTTAGATTGTTTTTCCGCGGGGGTATAATGGGCCTAGTTGAGGTTCTATACTTCTTCCCTTTGGGACCTATGTGTCGATCTGGCGGCTGGAATTGCATAGAGGGTGGCCTCTGTGTTGGAGTTTTTATAATCCGATATCTTGTTTGGCCGGATTTTACTTCTTAGTAAGGTTTTCTGACTCTGGTGTTTCCCTCGTCTGGGTCTGCTACACGTATTGTGTTGAATACTTCAGTATTCTAATTTCTGACGACTTGAGGATAAGTTTTTCTGACGACGTGGAGAGAAATCGCTGTTCGGAAACCCGGTCCTAGGCCTTGTGTTATGTTGGTCTGGACGTTGCCTCCCTTATTTGTTTTGGACCCATTTGGGTCTTTATAAGCTGTGCTCGTTTTAGGGGTCTTCCTTTATGGAATATGTGGTGTCCTTTCGATTGCCTTTGTTTTTTTTCTTCCTCTGTCCCTTTGGGAGTTTTTGGCTGGTGTGTGGTTGGGGGCCGACCGCTTTTCAACTGTGTCTTCTGGAGGACTGTTGGCTCAGTTGAGTCTGATTTTGCGGTTTCTAGCTAGGCTTCCGAACTATCTGCAGGTAAGTGTCTTTGGGGCTTTTTCCTTTAAATGTTCTTGGCTTCGGACGAAGCAGGGTTTTATTGGGTAGTGGTTTTAGGCCTGGTGCCCTCAGAGTGTTCCGCCTTTTGTACCCTCCTGTCTTGGCATTCAGTGTCCTCTATAGCTTGGGCATTATTTTTCCAAAAGTAATGAATGCAGCTGTGGACTCTTTCCATTTATGAAGAAAAACATAAATTATGCTTACTTGATAATTTTATTTTCTTCAGATAGAAAGAGTCCACAGCTCCCCACTCATATTTTTTTATGTGTGGCGTCTGTATTTTTATTCTTCTGGCACCTTTTTCACCCTGATATTTCTTCTACTGTGTCCTAGTTCCTCAGCAGAATGACTGGGGGATGATGGGAGTGGGACGCATATTTAAGCCTTTGGCTGTGGTGTCTTTGCCTCTTCATGGTGGCCACGTTCTTATTTCCCAAAAGTAATGAATGCAGCTGTGAACTCTTTCCATCTGAAGAAAATAAAATTATCAGGTAAGCATAATTTATATAATAAATAATATAATTTTCCTGTTTATTTTTCTGTGAATGATTCAATTATTTGTTTTGTACGATTTTTAAATTACGATTTTCATTGAGTACTTATTGTAATGCATTCATCTCCTGCCCATACGAAAATGCAGTATACACCCCTTAGCGAAACACCCTGTTTTGAGGCTTTAAATAATTCCACCAGGGAAATAGAAATACTGATGAGCATTCTTAAATAATCTCGGCAGCACAGAGCCCTTTAGATCATTGGACCCTAAATATAAGCTTTTGTGTCTCAACAAATAGATAAGTGAGGCTTGTGAGTATAGAGAAATATATAAAATAAGGATGTGGGCTTTTGCAGCCGGTATAAGTAGTAAAGGGGAAAATGATTTTACTGTACAATGTTCCTTTAAACTAAAATGTTTAACAGTGCTTACAACATCCCAGTAAATGTCCTTGCCATCAGTAATCTTGGTCCTTTTAAGATTATATAAGGATATATATAGATGGGAAGCTATTAGAATTCCCTTGATAAATGCGATCTCAGTTCTTAGAAGCAATTACGAGTCACTTTTCACATTCCGTTGTTGTTTTGGCTTTAGAAATAGGATGAATTCTTTGATTACTACCACTTTTTATAAACGTTTGCTTTGTACACGGTACACTTTAACAAAATACTTGTATACATTTTCAGCGTGTTTATTACCTAGCTTGGCTATGTATTTTATTTTTATATTGGATAAATATACTGTAGCCTTGAAAGTGTTTAGGATGCCTCTTTGTACCTTAAAGAAACATTAGAATAAGTGTATTTATGTATCGGAAAGGATTCATGGAATTGCAGGAAATAAACATGCATTTTGTTAGTAAAATAGCATTGTTTTGCAGGCTTGGGACACTCATTGTAAAGCCTCCTGAACATTGTTTATCTTGCTTCCTGTGATGTGACCTGTTAGTAACGTATATAAATAAGCTCCTGCACATACCCACCAATCATTGTTCACCATGTAGCAATGTCAGGGTTCCACATTACATTCAATGCACTTCAGTCTCTTTGAAACGTGTAGTGTTTCCACTAGCCCCAGAGTTTAAAGTGATAGGTCAAAATTAAAATGTTCATAGGTACATTTCAATTTTAAATATAATTATTTTTGCAATATACTTATATTAGCAAAAATGTTTCTATTAAAAGTTTCATTTTTTTCTGCAGCATACATACATATACTGTATGCTGTGATTGCCCGTCCAGTGTTCAAACTCTTAGAACCGATAATTGTGTGTATTGTGCTTGTGAAGAGTTGTCATAAAAGCCACTGGTGACGGTCTGAGATGGTGTAGTGTAGGGTGCAGGGGTCCTTGCAGCATATGTTCTTATGCAGCTAAAGAACAATAGTTTTTACTAGAGACATTTTTGCTAATTGAAGTATATTGCAAAAATGCTTCTATTTAAAATTAAAAACCATGCATATTTGCTTTTGACCATTCTATCCTTTAAATTACAAGAAAAAAAGACTAAAATAAAATACAATGCAATAAGTAAACTTGTTGGCGGTGTAGACTGTCCCTTTTAATGGAGATACTTCTTGTTACCACCAGTTTACAACAGTAATGGGGAAAAAAAATAACTAGAACTAGTTCTTTAAAGGTCCAGATGACAGTTACTAGACATTTTTCTCTGATATCTCAACTGCCTATGGTGTTTGTAGCAATCAGTCAGCAATAAGGTAATCTTAATAAAAGGCCAGTGCATTTTTTTTTTCTTTAAAGGGATTTCTTTGTATTCCCTTTTCCAGTTTTAATTTTTTAACTTCATTTTTTTACATTTCTTTCTTTTCAACAGCTGAGAAGTTGCAAGAAGTGAAAGAAGAAAGTGCAACAGACCCAGTAGAAGCAGGTATGTAATAATAATCTGCAGGAAAGAGTACTAGAAAAGGTTGTTGTGATTTGAAGTCTAAAGGTTTTACATGTATGGCTACTTTGTGGTTATGGTGATAGATTTGTGGGAAGGATTTTCATTTAAAATAACTAGGCAAAAAATTAAACAAAACAGAATAATGTGTGGGTTAACATAAAAAGCTATTATGTGTATTTTACTTATAAATACAAAATTGGTTACGTTCTGGTTCATGTATGCCTTTAATCTTAAAGTATGATATATTAAATGCAAAACATTTTTAAAATATGGCTATTTCTCTTAAGTGTATCCAGTCCACGGATCATCCATTACTTGGGATATTCTCCTTCCCAACAGGAAGTTGCAAGAGGATCACCCACAGCAGAGCTGCTATATAGCTCCTCCCCTCACTGCCATATCCAGTCATTCTCTTGCAACTCTCAACTAAGATGGAGGTCGTAAGAGGACTGTGGTGTTTTATACTTAGTTTATTTCTTCAATCAAAAGTTTATTTTTAAATGGTACCTGAGAATTTGCTAGAAAATGCTGCTGATACCGAAGTAATGTAAGTAAAGCCTTAAATGCAGTGATAGCAACTGGTATCAGGCTTATTAATAGAGATACATACTCCTATAAAAGTGTATTTTAAAACGTTTGCTGGCATGTTTAATCGTTTTTTACATATGTTTGGTGATAAAACTTATTGGGGCCTAGTTTTTTCCACATGACTGGCTTGAATTTTGCCTAGAAACAGTTCCCTGAGGCTTCCCACTGTTGTAATATGTGTGGGAGGGGCCTATTTTGGCGTTTTTTTTTTGCACAGCAAAAATTACAGACACAGACATCCAGCTTCTTCCTGCATGATCCAGGACTTCTCTGATGGGTTCAAAAGTCGTATTGAGGGAGGTAAAAAGCCACAGTAGAGCTGTGGCAGTTGTTGTGACTGTTTAAAAAACGTTTTTGTCATTTGTTATTCCGTTTTTGGTATTAAGGAGTTAATCATCCATTTGCAAGTGGGTACAATGCTCTGCTAACTTATTACATACACTGTAAAAATTTCGTTAGTGTAACTGCATTTTTTCACTGTTATTTCAAAATTTGGGAAAATTTGTGTTTCTTAAAGGCGCAGTAACGTTTTTTATATTGCTTGTAAACTTGTTTTAAAGTGTTTTCCAAGCTTGCTAGTCTCATTGCTAGTCTGTTTATACATGTCTGACACAGAGGAACCTACTTGTTCATTATGTTTGAAAGCCGTGGTGGAGCCCCATAGGTGAATGTGTACTAAATGTATTGATTTCACCTTAAACAGTAAAGATCAGTCTTTATCTATAAAAGAATTATCACCAGAGGGTTCTGTCGAGGGGGAAGTTATGCCGACTAACTCTTCCCACGTGTCATACCCTTCGCCTCCCGCTCAGGGGACGCACGCTAATATGGCGCCAATTACATCAGGGATGCCCATAGCGATTACCTTGCAGGACATGGCTGCAATCATGAATAATACCCTGTCAGAGGTATTATCTAGATTGCCTGAATTAAGAGGCAAGCGCGATAGCTCTGGGGTTAGGAGAGATACAGAGCGCACAAATGCTGTTAGAGCCATGTCTGATACTGCGTCACAGTATGCAGAACATGAAGACGGAGAGCTTCAGTCTGTGGGTGACATCTCTGACTCGGGGAAACCTGATTCAGAGATTTCTCATTTTAAATTTAAGCTTGAGAACCTCCGTGTATTGCTTGGGGAGGTATTAGCTGCTCTGAATGACTGTAACACAGTTGCAATTCCAGAGAAATTGTGTAGGCTGGATAGATACTATGCGGTGCCGGTGTGTACTGACGTTTTTCCTATACCTAAAAGGCTTACAGAAATTATTAGCAAGGAGTGGGATAGACCCGGTGTGCCCTTTTCCCCACCTCCTATATTTAGAAAAATGTTTCCAATAGACGCCACTACACGGGACTTATGGCAGACGGTCCCTAAGGTGGAGGGAGCAGTTTCTACTTTAGCAAAGCGTACCACTATCCCGGTTGAGGACAGTTGTGCTTTTTCAGATCCAATGGATAAAAAATTGGAGGGTTACCTTAAGAAAATGTTTATTCAACAAGGTTTTATTTTACAGCCCCTTGCATGCATTGCGCCTGTCACTGCTGCGGCGGCATTCTGGTTTGAGGCCCTGGAAGAGGCCATCCAGACAGCTCCATTGAATGAAATTATTGACAAGCTTAGAACGCTTAAGCTAGCTAACTCATTTCTTTCTGATGCCATTGTTCATTTGACTAAACTAACGGCTAAGAATTCCGGATTCGCCATCCAGGCGCGTAGGGCGCTATGGCTTAAATCCTGGTCAGCTGACGTGACTTCAAAGTCTAAATTACTCAACATTCCTTTCAAGGGGCAGACCTTATTCGGGCCTGGCTTGAAGGAAATTATTGCTGACATTACTGGAGGCAAGGGTCATACCCTTCCTCAGGACAGGGCCAAATCAAAGGCCAAACAGTCTAATTTTCGTGCCTTTCGAAATTTCAAGGCAGGAGCAGCATCAACTTCCTCCGCTTCAAAACAAGAGGGAACTGTTGCTCATTCCAGACAGGCCTGGAAACCTAACCAGGCCTGGAAACCTAACCAGTCCTGGAACAAGGGCAAGCAGGCCAGAAAGCCTGCTGCTGCCCCCAAGACAGCATGAAGGAATGGCCCCCTATCCGGAAACGGATCTAGTGGGGGGCAGACTTTCTCTCTTCGCCCAGGCGTGGGCAAGAGATGTTCAGGATCCCTGGGCATTGGAGATCATATCTCAGGGATATCTTCTGGACTTCAAAGCTTTTCCTCCACAAGGGAGATTTCATCTTTCAAGGTTATCAGCAAACCAGATAAAGAAAGAGGCATTCCTAAGCTGTGTGCAAGACCTCCTAGTAATGGGAGTGATCCATCCATTTCCGCGGACGGAACAAGGACAGGGATTTTATTCAAATCTGTTTGTGGTTCCCAAGAAAGAGGGAACCTTCAGACCAATCTTGGATCTAAAGATCTTAAACAAATTCCTCAGAGTTCCATCATTCAAAATGGAAACTATCCGGACCATCCTACCCATGATCCAAGAGGGTCAGTATATGACCACAGTGGACTTAAAGGATGCCTACCTTCACATACCGATTCACAAAGATCATCATCGGTTCCTAAGGTTTGCCTTTCTAGACGGGTATTACCAATTTGTAGCTCTTCCCTTCGGGTTGGCCACTGCCCCGAGAATTTTTACAAAGGTTCTGGGCTCACTTCTGGCGGTTCTAAGACCGCGAGGCATAGCGGTGGCTCCGTATCTAGACGACATCCTGATACAGGCGTCAAGCTTTCAAATTGCCAAGTCTCATACAGAGATAGTTCTGGAATTTCTGAGGTCGCATGGGTGGAAAGTGAACGTGGAAAAGAGTTCTCTATCACCACTCTCAAGAGTCTCCTTCCTAGGGACTCTTATAGATTCTGTTGAAATGAAAATTTACCTGACGGAGTTCAGGTTATCAAAACTTCTAAATGCTTGCCGTGTCCTTCATTCCATTCCACGCCCGTCAGTGGCTCAGTGCATGGAAGTAATCGGCTTAATGGTAGTCGCAATGGACATAGTGCTATTTGCGCGCCTGCATCTCAGACCGCGGCAATTATGCATGTTAAATCAGTGGAATGGGGATTACTCAGATTTGTCCCCTCTACTAAATCTGGATCAAGAGACCAGAGATTCTCTTCTCTGGTGGCTTTCTCGGGTCCATCTGTCCAAGGGTATGACCTTTCACAGGCCAGATTGGACGATTGTAACAACAGATGCCAGCCTTCTAGGTTGGGGTGCAGTCTGGAACTCCCTGAAGGCTCAGGGATCGTGGACTCAGGAGGAGAAACTCCTCTCAATAAATATTCTGGAGTTAAGAGCAATATTCAATGCTCTTCTAGCTTGGCCTCAGTTAGCAACACTGAGGTTCATCAGATTTCAGTGGGACAACATCACGACTGTGGCTTACATCAACCATCAAGGGGGAACCAGGAGTTCCCTAGCGATGTTAGAAGTTTCAAAGATAATTCGCTGGGCAGAGTCTCACTCTTGCCACCTGTCAGCGATCCACATCCCAGGCGTAGAGAACTGGGAGGCGGATTTTCTAAGTCGTCAGACTTTTCATCCGGGGGAGTGGGAACTCCATCCGGAGGTGTTTGCTCAACTGGTCCATCGTTGGGGCAAACCAGAACTGGATCTCATGGCGTCTCGCCAGAACGCCAAGCTTCCTTGTTACGGATCCAGGTCCAGGGACCCGGGAGCAACGCTGATAGATGCTCTAGCAGCTCCTTGGTTCTTCAACCTGGCCTATGTGTTTCCACCGTTTCCTCTGCTCCCTCGACTGATTGCCAAAATCAAACAGGAGAGAGCATTGGTGATTCTGATAGCGCCTGCGTGGCCACGTAGGACCTGGTATGCAGACCTAGTGGACATGTCATCTCTTCCACCATGGACTCTGCCTCTGAGGCAGGACCTTCTAATACAAGGTCCTTTCAATCATCCAAATCTAATTTCTCTGAGACTGACTGCATGGAGATTGAACGCTTGATTCTATCAAGGCGTGGCTTCTCCGAGTCAGTCATTGATACCTTAATACAGGCTCGGAAGCCTGTCACCAGGAAAATCTACCATAAGATATGGCGTAAATATCTTTATTGGTGTGAATCCAAGAGTTACTCATGGAGTAAGGTTAGGATTCCTAGGATATTGTCCTTTCTCCAAGAGGGTTTGGACAAAGGCTTATCAGCTAGTTCTTTAAAAGGACAGATCTCTGCTCTGTCTATTCTTTTGCACAAGCGTCTGGCAGAAGTTCTAGACGTCCAGGCATTTTGTCAGGCTTTGGTTAGGATTAAGCCTGTGTTTAAAACTGTTGCTCCCCCGTGGAGCTTAAACTTGGTTCTTAAAGTTCTTCAAGGAGTTCTGTTTGAACCCCTTCATTCCATTGATATTAAACTTTTATCTTGGAAAGTTCTGTTTTTGATGGCTATTTCCTCGGCTCGAAGAGTCTCTGAGTTATCTGCCTTACAGTGTGATTCTCCTTATCTGATTTTTCATTCAGACAAGGTAGTTCTGCGTACCAAACCTGGGTTTTTACCTAAGGTAGTTTCTAACAGGAATATCAATCAAGAGATTGTTGTTCCATCATTGTGTCCTAATCCTTCTTCAAAGAAGGAACGTCTTTTGCATAATCTGGACGTAGTCCGTGCCTTGAAGTTTTACTTACAGGCTACTAAAGATTTTCGTCAAACATCTGCCCTGTTTGTCGTTTACCCTGGACAGAGGAGAGGTCAAAAAGCTTCGACAACCTCTCTCTTTTGGCTTCGGAGCATAATACGCTTAGCCTATGAGACTGCTGGACAGCAGCCCCCTGAAAGGATTACAGCTCATTCTACTAGAGCTGTGGCTTCCACCTGGGCCTTTAAAGATGAGGCCTCTGTTGAACAGATTTGCAAGGCTGCGACTTGGTCTTCGCTTCACACCTTTTCAAAATTTTACAAATTTGACACTTTTGCTTCTTCGGAGGCTGTTTTTGGGAGAAAGGTTCTACAGGCAATGGTTCCTTCCGTTTAAGTTCCTGCCTTGTCCCTCCCATCATCCGTGTACTTTAGCTTTGGTATCCCACAAGTAATGGATGATCCGTGGACTGGATACACTTAACAAGAGAAAACATAATTTATGCTTACCTGATAAATTTATTTCTCTTGTAGTGTATCCAGTCCACGGCCCGCCCTGTCCTTTTAAGGCAGGTCTAAATTTTAATTAAACTACAGTCACCTCTGCACCCTATGGTTTCTCCTTTCTCGTCTTGTTTCGGTCGAATGACTGGATATGGCAGTGAGGGGAGGAGCTATATAGCAGCTCTGCTGTGGGTGATCCTCTTGCAACTTCCTGTTGGGAAGGAGAATATCCCACAAGTAATGGATGATCCGTGGACTGGATACACTACAAGAGAAATAAATTTATCAGGTAAGCATAAATTATGTTTCTTTTGTTAAGTGTAGTCAGTCCACGGGTCATTCATTACTTATGGAATATATCTCTTCCTAACAGGAAGCTGCAAGAGGATCACCCAAGCAGAGCTGCTATATAGCTCCTCCCCTCACATGTCATATTCAGTCATTCTCTTGCAGCCTAACTAAAGATAGGTCGCTGTGAGAGGTCTGTGGTGTTTTTTAACTTAGTTTATTTCTTCAATCAAAAGTTTGTTATTTTAAATGGCACCGGAGTGTGCTGTTTGTTCTCAGGCAGCATTAGAAGAAGAATCTGCCTGCGTTTTCTATGATCTTAGCAGACGTAACTAAGATCCACTGGCTGTTCTCATCTGAGGAGTGAGGTAACTTCAGAAAAGGGGAATAGCATGCAGGGCCCCCCTGCAAATGAGGTATGTGCAGTAAATTATTTTTCTGAGGAATGGAATTGACTGAGAAAATACTGCTGATACCAATGTAACGTAAGTTCAGCCTTAAATGCAGTGATAGCGACTGGTATTAGGCTGATGAGTGTGTGTACACTGAATGTATTTTTCTAAGGAATGGAATTGACTCTGAAAATACTGTTAATACTGAAATAATGTATGAGCCTTAACTGCAGTAAAAGCGACTGGTAGCAGGCTTATTAATAACACTTCATAACTTTTCAAATGTATGTTTAAAACGTTTACTGGCATGTTAATCGTTTTTTGTGAGGTACTTGGTGATAAAACTTATTGGGGCATGATTTTTACCACATGGCCATCTTTGTTTTCTGCATAGAAACAGTTATCTGAGCTTCCCCACTGTTGTAATATGAGTGGGAGGGGCCTATTTTAGCGCTTTTTTGCGCAGTAAAAATTCAGTCACAATCTGTCTACTTCATCCTCCATGATCCAGATCGTCTCTAGAGAGCTCAGGGGTCTTCAAAATTCATTTTGAGGGAGGTAATCAGTCACAGCAGACCTGTGACAGTATGTTTTGACTGTGATAAAAACGTTAATTATTAAATTGTTATCCGTTTTTGGGTATTAAGGGGTTAATCATCCATTTGCTGGTGGGTGCAATCCTTTGCTAACTTAATACATTTACTGTGAAAAATTGGTTGCTATAACTATTTTGGTTCATTGTTATTTCAACTGTGACAGCTTTTTGTGCTTCTTAAAGGCACAGTAGCGTTTTTTATATTGCTTGTAAATTTATTTAGAAAAGTATTTCCAAGCTTGCTAGTCTCATTGCTAGTCTGTTTAAACATGTCTGACACAGATGAATCTCTTTGTTCACTATGTTTAAAGGCCAATATGGAGCCCAATAGAAATTTGTGTACTAATTGCATTGATGTTACTTTAAATAAAAGTCAATCTTTACATGTAAAGAAATTATCACCAGACAACGAGGGGGAAGTTATGCCGACTAACTCTCCTCACGTGTCAGTACATTCGCCTCCCGCTCAGGAGGTGCGTGATTTTGTGGCGCCAAGTACATCAGGGAGGCCCTTACAAATCACTTTGCAAGACATGGCTACTGTTATGACAGAAGTATTATCTAAATTGCCAGAATTAAGAGGCAAGCGCGATAGCTCTGGGTTAAGGACAGAGCCCGCGGATGAGGTGAGAGCCATGTCAGATACTGCGTCACAGTTTGCAGAACATGAAGACGGAGAGCTTCATTCTGTGGGTGACGGATCTGATCCAGGGAGACTGGATTCAGAGATTTCTAATTTTAAATTTAAGCTTGAGATCCTCCGCATATTGCTAGGGGAGGTATTAGCGGCTCTGAATGATTGTAACACGGTTGCAATTCCAGAAAAATTATGTAGGTTGGATAGATACTATGCGGTACCGGTGTGTACTGACGTGTTTCCTATACCTAAAAGGCTTACAGAGATTATTAGCAAGGAGTGGGATAGACCTGGTGTGCCTTTTTCCCCTCCTCCCATATTTAGGAAAATGTTTCCTATAGACGCCACCACACGAGACTTATGGCAGACGGTCCCTAAGGTGGAGGGAGCAGTTTCTACTTTAGCTAAGCGTACCACTATCCCGGTAGAGGATAGTTGTGCCTTTTCAGATCCAATGGATAAGAAATTAGAGGGTTACCTTAAGAAAATGTTTGTTCAACAAGGTTTTATCTTACAGCCCCTTGCATGCATTGCGCCTGTCACTGTTGCGGCGGCATTCTGGTTTGAGTCTCTGGAAGAGGCCATTCGCAACAGCTCCATTGCTTAAAGCACTTAAGCTAGCTAACGCATTTGTTTCTGATGCCGTCGTACATTTAACCAAACTTACGGCTAAGAACTCCGGATTCGCCATCCAAGCGCGCAGAGCTGACGTGACTTCTAAATCTAAATTGCTTAATATTCCTTTCAAAGGGCAGACCTTATTCGGGCCCGGCTTGAAAGAAATTATAGCTGACATTACGGGAGGTAAGGGCCATGCTCTACCTCAGGACAGGGCCAAATCAAAGGCCAAACAGTCTAATTTTCGTGCCTTTCGTAACTTCAAGGCAGGAGCAGCATCAACTTCCTCCGCTCCAAAACAGGAAGGAGCTGTTGCTCGTTACAGGCAGGGCTGGAAAGTTAACCAGTCCTGGAACAAGGGCAAGCAGGCCAAGAAACCTGCTGCTGCCCCTAAGACAGCATGAAGAGAGGGCCCCCTATCCAGAAACGGATCTAGTGGGGGGCAGACTTTCTCTCTTCGCCCAGGCTTGGGCAAGAGATGTCCAAGATCCCTGGTCGTTGGAGATCATATCTCAGGGATATCTCCTGGACTTCAAAACTTCTCCTCCACGAGGGAGATTTCATCTTTCAAGGTTATCAGCAAACCAAATAAAGAAAGAGGCGTTTCTACGCTGTGTACAAGACCTCTTACTAATGGGGGTGATCCACCCAGTTCCGCGGACAGAACACGGGCAAGGATTCTATTCAAATCTATTTGTGGTTCCCAAGAAAGAGGGAACCTTCAGACCAATCTTGGACTTAAAAATCCTAAACAAATTCCTAAGAGTTCCATCATTCAAAATGGAAACTATTCGAACCATCCTTCCCATGATCCAAGAGGGTCAGTACATGACCACAGTGGACTTAAAGGATGCCTACCTTCACATACCGATTCACAAGGATCATTATCGGTACCTAAGATTTGCTTTCCTAGACAGGCATTACCAGTTTGTAGCTCTTCCCTTCGGATTAGCTACGGCTCCAAGAATCTTTACAAAAGTTCTGGGCTCACTTCTGGCGGTACTAAGACCGCGAGGCATAGCGGTGACTCCGTACCTAGACGACATTCTGATACAAGCGTCAAGTTTTCAAACTGCCAAGTCTCATACAGAGATAGTTCTGGCATTTCTGAGGTCGCATGGGTGGAAGGTGAACGTGGAAAAGAGTTCTCTATTACCACTTACAAGGGTTCCCTTTCTAGGGACTCTTATAGATTCTGTAGAGATGAAAATTTACCTGACAGAGGCCAGGTTATCAAAACTTCTAAATGCTTGCCGTGTCCTTCATTCCATTCCACACCCGTCAGTAGCTCAGTGCATGGAAGTAATCGGCTTAATGGTAGCGGCAATGGACATAGTACCATTTGCGCGCCTGCATCTCAGACCGCTGCAATTGTGCATGCTAAGTCAGTGGAATGGGGATTACTCAGATTTGTCCCCCCTACTAAATCTGGATCAAGAGACCAGAGATTCTCTTCTATGGTGGCTTTCTCGGCCACATCTGTCCAAGGGGATGACCTTTCGCAGGCCAGATTGGACGATTGTAACAACAGACGCCAGCCTTCTAGGCTGGGGCGCAGTCTGGAACTCCCTGAAGGCTCAGGGATTATGGACTCAGGAGGAGAAACTCCTCCCAATAAATATTCTGGAATTAAGAGCAATATTCAATGCTCTCCTAGTTTGGCCTCAGTTAGCAACTCTGAGGTTCATCAGATTTCAGTCGGACAACATCACGACTGTGGCTTACATCAACCATCAAGGGGGAACCAGAAGTTCCCTAGCGATGTGGGAAGTCTCAAAGATAATTCGCTGGGCAGAGTCTCACTCTTGCCACCTGTCAGCGATTTACATCCCAGGCGTGGAGAACTGGGAGGCGGATTTTCTAAGTCGCCAGACTTTTCATCCGGGGGAGTGGGAACTTCATCCGGAGGTCTTTACTCAACTGATTCATCGTTGGGGCAAACCAGATCTGGATCTCATGGCGTCTCGCCAGAACGCCAAGCTTCCTTGTTACGGATCCAGGTCCAGGGACCCGGGAGCAGTGCTGATAGATGCTCTGACAGCCCCTTGGGTCTTCAACATGGCTTATGTGTTTCCACCATTTCCGATGCTTCCTCGTTTGATTGCCAAGATCAAACAGGAGAGAGCTTCAGTGATTCTGATAGCGCCTGCGTGGCCACGCAGGACCTGGTATGCAGACCTAGTGGACATGTCGTCCTGTCCACCGTGGTCTCTGCCTCTGAGACAGGACCTTCTAATTCAGGGTCCTTTCAACCATCCAAATCTAATTTCTCTGAGGCTGACTGCATGGAGATTGAACGCTTGATTCTATCAAAGCGTGGCTTCTCGGAGTCGGTTATTGATACCTTAATACAGGCTAGGAAGCCTGTTACCAGAAAAATTTACCACAAGATATGGCGTAAATATTTATATTGGTGCAAATCCAAGTGTTACTCATGGAGTAAGGTTAGGATTCCTAGGATATTGTCCTTTCTACAAGAGGGTTTAGAAAAGGGCTTATCTGCTAGTTCGTTAAAGGGACAGATTTCTGCTCTGTCTATTCTTCTACACAAACGTCTGGCTGAAGTTACAGACGTTCAGGCTTTTTGTCAGGCTTTAGCTAGGATTAAGCCTGTGTTTAAGACTGTTGCTCCGCCGTGGAGCTTAAACTTAGTTCTTAACGTTCTTCAAGGCGTTCCATTTGAACCCCTTCATTCCATTGATATCAAGCTGTTATCCTGGAAGGTTCTGTTTTTGATGGCTATTTCCTCGGCTCGAAGAGTCTCTGAGTTATCTGCCTTACATTGTGATTCTCCTTATCTGATTTTTCATTCAGACAAGGTAGTTCTGCGTACTAAACCTGGGTTCTTACCTAAGGTAGTTACTAACAGGAATATGAATCAAGAGATTGTTGTTCCATCACTGTGTCCTAACCCTTCTTCAAAGAAGGAACGACTTTTGCATAATCTGGATGTAGTCCGTGCCCTGAAGTTCTATTTGCAGGCAACTAAAGATTTTCGTCAAACTTCTTCCCTGTTTGTCGTTTACTCTGGACAGAGAAGAGGTCAAAAGGCTTCGGCTACCTCTCTCTCTCTTTTTGGCTTCGTAGCATAATAAGTTTAGCCTATGAGACTGCTGGACAGCAGCCTCCTGAAAGGATTACAGCCCATTCTACTAGAGCTGTGGCTTCCACCTGGGCCTTTAAAAATGAGGCCTCTGTTGAACAGATTTGCAAGGCTGCAACTTGGTCTTCACTTCACGCTTTTTCAAAATTTTACAAATTTGACACTTTTGCTTCTTCGGAGGCTATTTTTGGGAGAAAGGTACTTCAGGCAGTGGTTCCTTCTGTTTAATGTTCCTGCCTTGTCCCTCCCTTCATCCGTGTACTTTAGCTTTGGTATTGGTATTCCATAAGTAATGGATGACCCATGGACTGACTACACTTAACAAGAGAAAACATAATTTATGCTTACCTGATAAATTTATTTCTCTTGTAGTGTAGTCAGTCCACGGCCCGCCCTGTCTTTAAGGCAGATCTAAATTTTAATTAAATCCAGTCACCACTGCACCCTATGGTTTCTCCTTTCTCTTCTGCTTTTGGTCGAATGACTGAATATGACATGTGAGGGGAGGAGCTATATAGCAGCTCTGCTTGGGTGATCCTCTTGCAGCTTCCTGTTAGGAAGAGATATATTCCATAAGTAATGGATGACCCGTGGACTGACTACACTACAAGAGAAATACATTTATCAGGTAAGCATAAATTATGTTTTTTTCACTTTTTTTTTTTCTTCTTTAAAAATAAATTAAAACTCGTTGATTTCAAAACCAACAGAAAGCATATGTCACATATAACTATAAGCATAAATGCAAAAAAAGAAAACCTAATTCTGCCCCTGTATGAATCTGTGATGCCACCTTTAAGTATGGAGTGCAGTTTTGGGGAACAATTTATTAAAAAGGACAATGCAGAATTAGAAAGGGAATGGCTACAAAATGAATGGAATTGGAGGATTTAAGCTTATGAAGAGAGGTTATGTGGTCATGTTACATATAGAGAGTTGGTGGGAACACTGCTTATTCCAACAATATTTTGTGTCAAGAAGTTACTCTTTAGGCTAAAGGAGAGATTTAATTTCCTGTTTCAAAACTGCTATTTCTTGTCTTCACTGTAAGAGCAATTATACTGTACAACTCTTTGCCTGAGGAGCTAGGGAACCCCAGTAAAATAGATTTAAAGAGACATTAAACACTAAATACATTTTATAAGCCTAGCATTTAGGTGTTTCCCCTTCTCCTGCAAGTCATGGTTGACACCATGTTGAAAACTAGCTTTCACTACATTCTAGTGCCGATGTGTTTGCACATGTGCAGCAACTCTCCTTCCGATATCTGCAATATAACATTTTTTCCAAAAACGGCACCTGAAATTAGAGGAAGGTGCATGACATGCCTTTATTGTTTAATGTCCCTTGGATGAAGAAGAAAAAAAAGGATCCAAGGTTGTAAGTAGGCGGTTTTAAAGGTTTTACTCTCATTTCACTTGACTTTTGTTTTCTTCTTAAATTGAAAGAGTCCACAGCTGCATTCATTACTTATGGGAAATAAGAACCTGGCCAACAGGAGAAAGCAAAGGCACCCCAGCCAAAGGCTTAAATACTCCTCCCATTCTTTGCCTTTCGTCCCAGGAGGTTGGCCGAGAAGTGTCAGAATTTAATTTGTTTCTTATGGAGGGTAGTACTTTTCGACATGGGACTGGAGTTTTATGTAATTCTGTCAGTGAGGGCTTGGATGAAAGTTAGAGTCCGGAGATGCAGGGAGAGTCTTTCTGTGAAACCATCCCGACTCATGTTAACAGCTCCTCAAGCAATCAGCGTTCTCGAACTTTGCTCCGCTGCCTGCTTTCTTCTCTCAAGTCCATGGCGGAGCTGATGCTTCTATCCGTCGCACTTGAAGGGCCGTGTTCCTGTTCCATGGCGTAGATTCCGGTAAGATCGTTTCATTTTCTTTCTTCATGAATGTACTGTAATACAGATGTTTTCCTGAGAGGCTACCACCTTGCGGGACTAACTTAACATTAGGGTCTCAGTGAGTCTCCTTTTAGTATCTTGGAATCAAGGGTTAATATCTCCTGAGGGGGTTATTGAACAGGGGGGTTTTTAATCATGTTTATGTGATTCAATCTGCTTATGTGTAGTGTTAACTAGGCTCATAGCTTGGAACATAAAGGCCTTTGGAAGTGACGCAACCTTATGGCTGGGCGTGATTACACTCCGTCTTCCATTTCCGCATTCCTGACCGTGTGGCGACGGAGAAATTCTAGTTCGCTGGGGTCTGGTTCATTGGAAGTGGTGAGTGCCCCAACCATTGTGGGTGTCAGGTGCCGCTTTGTTTTGTCTTATAGTCCATATTGGCATATTCTCTATCCAGTTATGGAAGATTCTGATGCTGAGACTGTTCTAATTTCAGATTTTTCGTCCGGGGAAGAGTCCGGATTGGTCTTGTTGACACATGTCAATCTGTTATGTTCGGTGTGCTTTATTAGAGCGGCTTGTTGCTCTGGGAATCAAGGGACAGCTGAGCCATCTGCCTCTGGGGGTCCTGTCCTCCAAGAGGCAAGTTCCCTACCACTTCATACCTTTACACATGCGGGTAACCTCGATTATGATTATTCCTCCATGCAGGGCGGCTTGTTCCCCCCGGAGGTTGCAGCACGTTTTTGCTTCCACATATTCTTGGCGATTATTCGTCTGCAGAGTCCAGATGTTTATGCGCGATTGTGCTCGTGCTCTATTGTCCCGGGTCTACCGCCTTGGGGAGGGCGTAGCTCTCCCTGAGTGTTGTGCCTTGAGTTACAGAGCTGCGCGCCTTCAGTTATTAAATTACCCTATTCTTATCGGATACGGGAATTTTCAGTCTGCTTCTTCGAATGGTGCACCTCATTAGACATGTGGGGATGATGTAATCTCCTGACTGTTCTTTGAGATCCTTCACAGTTTTTTTTTGCAAGAATAGGACTCTGGCTGGTCCTGCGGGTAGGCCTGTTTTCTTCTTGGGCGTTAACCTACGGGTTGCCTTATATTTCTTTTTATCCAATCATGATGTCTTTTTATTTTGTTTCCTTCAGGAATCTTAAACTGGGATCGATACTCTGTTACTTCTGCGGAAGTGTTTTTGGGGACAGGTTAGTCCTATGTTTGTCTGTTTTCCCATCTTCCCTTCTGAGGGAGGATTTATGCAGCTTGATATTTAGGACCCTGGTTGCAGCCTGGTCCTGTTAGGTTCGGTTCTGTCTTGGGGCTGTTGAGACACGTGGCGCTGTTCTGCTTTGCTGGTCTGGTCGAGGCGCCGATTGGTTATGTTATTATTATTTTACAGTTTTTAACTAAGCATTCTAGAGGACCTGTGGGTCTGTGAGGAGGGAAGGATTGTCTCAGTCCTTATAGCCTTAATTCTGGATGACTGGGTCAGTGGTATTTCTGCTGCATCACTCTCTTGGTCTGGTGTTATCGGACCCTAGAGTTCCCTTCCCCAGGTAGTGGACGGATGGAGGGCTTAGCGCCCTCAACCCGCCGTCTTTAGCGGTTGGCCGTTTTAAGGCTCGAGACTTGTCCTTTGTGAACTTGGTCCTCAGCAGCTAGTAGTTTGACAGCTGCCTTGCAGCGCATGGTTTGCAGTATGTAGCCAGCTGCAGCTCTTGCACATTGACTGTGTACTGTCTAGCTGTTTTAGGAGACCTTTTTTGGTCTTCCTCCGTTGGGGGTTAGGTCTCCTTTTTAGGTACCTGGGTTCCCTTACAAGGATGGTTGTCCCTATAAGGGACTCTGGGCGCGGTCTCCTTGGGCTTTGCTTGGGTTCTTCCTGGAGCTGGGGATGCTTTGCGCCTTTTTCTCCCTGTGATCCTCTCTATGGAGGTGATGTGGAGACTAGCCTTGCTCAAGGTGCTTTGGTATCGCGGTATTTCATTGCCTTGTTGGCCTTACCTTGTTTGTCAGTCTAGGGGCCCTAGGTGTCGTCGTATGACCTTTTCCCACCTTGGCTCCTTTGGAGCGTTGGACTCCGGCAAGTGGTGGTCCCTTTTTTTTAGGTCAGAACTTGAGTTCTCCGGGTTGATCTGGATATGCATTGATATCCCCTGTGGTCTTGTTTTTCATATCAGATGTGGGGGTACGTTCTCGGGTATTGTTTGTTTAAACAATTGAGGGCCCACAGCTGTTTTCTCCCTGAAGCTTCTGGTTGCTGAGGCTTCGCTCAGCCTTTTTCCTTGTGTATCCTGTTGTGGGTTGTTACCGGACTTTTAGGCTTACGGGCTGGTTTGGGGTTATGTCCTTACTCGGACTACTTGACCTGATCATGGTTGGCCAGGTTTTCTGAGTGACTGTTGCTCATTGAGCTGTTTTGTGCCTTATGGTCGGATTCTCTGGGTCAGCTTGCTGTAGTAACCCTTTGGATTCATTGCTCTATAGACAAATGGGTTTACAGTGTCTCTGCTGCGGCTATTGCGCTTGGGTTATGTGTTAGCGAGCTAGTCCTAGGGGGATCCTTTCCAACGTACATCTGTGTTGGGGATTGATTTCTCCTTTAGCCTGGGACTTAATGGCTTAGGATGGGGGCTTATGCTCCTCCTTCGGGAGTTGTGGTCCCTTTCTTAGGGCTTCTCCTGGTTTCAGGAGGTTGGAATTGTTGGTTATCCTTCAGAGAGAGGTGTTCTCTCTGGGTTGTTACGTTCCATCTGGAGCCTTGCTGGCTCCGTGTCGAGACTATGTTGGGCCTTTTTGTTAGATCCTTGGGTCTACAGCCTTGTCGTCTGTTCTTGGAGTCTGGTTGTACCCGTACTTGGTTGGATGGGGGTGGCCATTCTTCGGCTTGTTTTTGAGCTGGTTTTGGGGTTTTCCTGTTACCCTGTTTAAGACCTGCTGATGCTTGTGTTGGCCCGACTGGCAGTGGGTTCTAAGAGACGTTGTCTTTTTCAGGACCTTGGTTGGCATAGAGTTAGCTCCCTAGGCTTACAAGCAGAAGGTCCAGGTTTACACTACCTTCGGGTTCTGGGTGTAATCTCTCTTCTTGGGGGGCCTCGATTGAGGTTCTGTGTATCCCCTTTTGGAGACCTGTGTGTAGGTCTAGCGGCTGGATTGCCTAGAGTGTGCCCTCTATCTGGGGATTTCATTTTTGCAGTCTTTCTTCTTGCTGGCCGTTTCTGCTTCTCGGCAGTATTCTTCTGTGTCATCCTGATGCTTTCTGCGTGTTCTTGACTAAGGGTTTCATCTGGGTTGTTGCACGTTTTTTTGTGGTAGAATACTTTTATTTTAAGTTCAGTTGTCTTTCAGTGCTTTGCATGAGGTTTGAGAGTACAGTTTCTCTGTTCCTATGCTGGTTTTATACCTCTGGTTTTTGCCGGTTATAGGCGTAGCCTCCCCTATCTGTCAGGACCTATTTGGGTCTTGTGAGCTGGGCTCGCTATGAGGGGATTTTCATTTTTTGGATGTGGTGTACTTCCGGTTTTCCTTCGGTTCTTCCTTGCCTTGTCCCTTTGGAGTTCATGCTGGTGTTCCCTTCATTATTGCGGGGTGAGTGGTGGGGGACGGACTGTTCGCTCAGTTAAGTACTATTTGCTGTCTCTAGCTAGGATGCTGGACTATCTGCGGTTCAGTGTCCTTGGGGCTTTTCCTTTTTAAGTTCTCTCGGCTTCAGACGAAGCAGGGTTTTTTGTTTTACAGTGGTTTCAGGCTTGGTGTCCTCAGAATGGCCTGCCTGTTGTACCCTCCCATCTTGGTATTCAGTGTCCTCTATAGCTTGGGTATTGTTTTCCCAAAGTAATGAATGCAGCTGTGGACTCTTTCCATTTAAGAAGAAAAACATAAATTATGCTTTCCTGATAATAGTTTTCTTCTGATGTAAGAGTCCACAGCTTCCCACCCGTAATGTTTATGTGGGGCGTCCTTTTTTTTATTCTTCTGGCACCTTTCACCCTGATTTTTCTTCTACTGTTCCCTGTTCCTCGGCTGAATGACTGGGGGGTGAGGGAAGTGGGAGGAGTATTTAAGCCTTTGGCTGGGGTGTCTTTGCCTTCTTCTGGTGGCCAGGTTCTTATTTCCCAAAAGTAATGAATGCAGCTGTGGACTCTTTCCATCAGAAGAAAAGAAAATTATCAGGTAAGCATAATTTATGTTTTTTTATAGCTAGTTTTAATTTATTGTCATAGGATTTGTAAAAGTTTTAATTTGATAGGCTTGTTGTCGTCTTTTCTTCTTAAACGGGGAGAGGCCACAGCTGCATTCATTACTTTTGGGAAATACGGAACCTGGCCACCAGGAGGAGGCAAAGACACCCCAGCCAAAGGCTTAAATACCTCCCCCACTTCCCTCATACCCCAGTCATTCTTTGCCTTTCCTCACAGGAGGTTGGCAGAGAAGTGTCAGAAGATTCGGAGTAGTCTCTTATGGAGGGTAGTACTCTTCGGCATGGGACTGGAGTTTTAAGTAGGCCTGTCAGCCTCTCAGTGAGAGCATGGATGTAAGTTAGAGTCCTTAGTTGCAGGGAGAGTCTTTCTTTCGAAACCATCCCTACTTATTTTAACAGCTCCATAAGCAATGAGCGTTGACGAGTTTCGCTGCCTGCTTTCTTCACTCATGTCCATGTCAGAAGCTACGCTACTATCTGTCAATCTTGAAGGACCGTGTTACTGTTCCACGGTATAGATTCTGGTAAGATTGTTTCATTTTCTATACATGTATGATTACGCAAGAAGACAGTGTCACAGTGTGATTCCTTTTATCTGTACAGAATCAACGGTCGATATCTCCTGAGGGCGATTATTGAACAGTGGGGAATAATCTTATATGTTTGTTTGATTTTATGCTGCTTTTATATGTGAGATTTTATGGGCTCATAGGCTGTTATGGAATATACAGGTTTGACTTTCACTTTGAGAACCATGCAGCTTACAAGCTTGGTGCACTTTTTCTCATAGCAGGGACGGTCCCGCATTATGCACCATGTGATATAACCCCCCCCCCCCCCCCCGGGCGTCTATCAGAGAGGAGTCATAAATCTCTGTACTGCCCCAGCCATTGGGATATAAAGGTGCCATTTTTTTGAATAAAATAAGATGTTTTATTTCTATAGTTCTCTGGTTATTGCACCAGCGATGGAAGATTCTGAAAGAGTAATTCCTGTTTATATTGTGAGGAGGCCTTAGTTCCGCCCTCTCAATTATATTCCATATGCCTTGATAATGTGATAATATCAAACATGTTTGATACCACTGAGCCGTCCACCTCTGAGGAGTTGTCGTCCAGTGAGGTGCGCACCCTACATTCTTATCTCTCTACACTTGCAGTTTTCTGTAGCATTGCTGATCCTCCATCTGGAGGGGGCCTTTTTTTCACCAAACGTTACTGTGCAGTTCAGACGGCACTGTCTGTGGCTTTTTTTTATTGCACTTCTTCACAGAGTACATCAGATAATTTTTTGGGTTTAACTGATAGGGTTATCTTTCTGAGACTTCAGAGTATGAACATTCTGGGTCGGAGTCTGCTGCCTCTAAACCTCCGGCTGTGGGGGAACCAGACTTTAGTTTTAGAAATTTGCACTTTCTTCTAAAGGATGTTTTTGGCGAATTCAGAGGTTGCCGAGGCCAAATTGCCTGATGAACCTCTTGATTCCTAAAATGGATAGAGTTTGAGGACAGGGTGGTACCTTTACCTGCCTTGCTCCTTTTAGACGGTGAACATTATTAAGAATGAATAGGACAGGATTGGTTTCCTTGTTCCCCTCTTCTCGCTTTAACAAATTGTTCCCGGTTCTGGACTCTCAATGGAGTTGTGAGGTTCCGTCCCTAAAAGGGATGGCACTATCTTCACCCTTGCTAAACGTATTACTATCCTGCTTGAGGATAGCTCTTCGTTTAAAGGATGGGATAAAGGATGGAAACTCTGTTAAGAAAGAGGTTTCAACATACGGGATATTTGTTTCAACCGGCGGCGGCTGTTGCAGCGGTTGCTGGGTAACTACCTTCTGGTGTGACTCCTTATAGGATTTGATCAGGATGGAGGGTCCCCGCAACGTTACTTAGGAAAGATTTACGGCCTTGAGAGTTGTTAATTATTTTGTCTGTGATGCTATTAGGCGGATTATTCGCCTGAATGCTAAGGCTTCAGCTTTTTCTGTTCAGGCCTGTCGGGCTCTGGCTGAAGTCATGGTCTGCGGATATGACTTCTAAGTCTAGACCCTCCCCTTTAAGGGACTGATTTTGTTTGGTCCAGGCCTGGACTAAATTATCTCCACGGTCACAGGGGACAACGGTGCCCTCCTACCGCAAGAGAATATGAACTAGTCTAAGGGACAATTTTCGTTCTGATAAAGCCCATGTCAGCAGTCTTCCACTAAGCCAGAGCAAACCAAGATCTCTTGGAAGCCGGCTCAGTCCTGGAATAAATCCAAGCAGAACAAGAAGCCCGCCGAGCTTAAGTCGGCATGGATGGGCGGTCCCTGGTCCTCTTCTGGATCGTGTAGGGGGCAGACTGTCGCTCTTTTCAGTCGCTTGGTTCAGGGACGTGCAGGATCCATGGGTCCTGGAGGTCATAAGTCTCAGCCACCCAAGGGCAGATTCCTCCTGTCTTCCTGACCAGAATGTGGGGAAGCCTTTCTGGGGTGCGTGCAGGATCTGTCCTCTTAGGAGTTATTGTCCCGGGGCCTATCGCAGTGAGAGTTTTGCGATACTATTCAAACCTTTTTGTGGTCCCAAAGAAGGAGGGAATTTTCCGTCCGATTTGGACCTAAAGTGCTTAAACAAGTTTTTAAATGTCCCCTCGTTCAAGATGGAGACAATAAGGTCCATTCTCCTCTGTCTTCTTCGATCCCATGGATGGAAGATAAATCTAGAGAGAGTTCTCTTGTATCAATGAGAAGTTTCAGACCAGAGACGTTGCAAGTTAGCTTCAACATGTCTTGCCCTCCACACCTCCTTAAGGCCATCTGTAGCTCGGTGTATGGAGATGATTGGTCTCGTGTCCAGCATGGACATCATTTCCTTTAACAAACAGTGTCGGCTGGCCGCTCCAAACTCCTCAACGGGCACCTCCTGGGCTCACACCAGTGACGTCAGACGCCACAAATGGAGGCTTACGGGCAATGCATAAGGGCAAAGGTGCAATGCTCATGAAAAACAGGAACCAACTGCTTGTAAGTGATAAAAAATAGAAATAGAGCAGCACAGCAGTATTAATAAACCAGGAAAATGTATTTCACATGTGTAGCAAACATGCAAGAATAGGACAAACCGTCTGACATGTTTTGCGCCATCTAGTGGCGCTTCATCATAGACTAAGGATAGTACACTGAAGTCTATCTTGTATAACCACACAAGTAATTAAAAAATTATTAACACCTGACAATTATATAAAAAAAACAGTTAAAAACAAATACGCTTCATATATTATACAAATTCTCAATAATGAGCTGCAAGCCAAAAGTAGCAAAAAAGAAAAGAAATAACATGATATCGGTGCAATAAATACAGTGTTAAATATAAATTCATAACATCACATAATTTCATATATTTATAGTTCATAATATTTAATTTCTGATGAATAATATTTAATTTATATGTTTCCTATATTGTGCTGAATATACCATTTCTTAATAATAGACATATTTAGAAATTAATGTCAAAGAAATAAGAGAACCTAAGTCATAAGCAGAAAATTTAAAGTGACAGTACTGGAGGACATGTATCATAAATGAAAAAAATACTGATCACTATACTGTGCTATACTGAATTGAAATAAGTGGCACAAATGTGACCTACTCCAATACCCAAATTCCATCACTCAAAGCCCCATTTTTGATCAATAAATGACTCAAAGTACAAAGCTTCATATATTGTTATTTATTATTATGGATAATACTCAAGTTAATGGTCTTTTGGTATACTATTAGGATACACTATCTTAGTAAAAATTTAATTTATGATACATGTCCTCCAGTACTGTCACTTTAAATTTTCTGCTTATGACTTAGGTTCTCTTATTTCTTTGACATTAATTTCAAAATATGTCTATTATTAAGAAATGGTATATTCAGCACAATATAGGAAACATATAAATTAAGCATTATTCATCAGATGAAGCGCCACTAGAGGGCGCAAAACATGTCAGACGGTTTGTCCTATTTTTACATGTTTGCTATACATGTGAAATAAATTTTACTGCTTTATTAATACTGCTGTGCTGCTCTATTTCTATATTTTACATAATTTCCTTTGCCAGGTTTCACCTCAGACTTTTGCAACTGCGCATGCTGAAGCAATGGAACGGCGATCATTCAGATCTGTCTCAACAGATTTCTCTGGACAACCGAGAGTTTTGGTGGTTTTTGTCCAGATCACTTGTCCCAAGGGACGTCCGTCTCAAGACCATCCTGGGTGATTGTGACTACGGTTTCTAGTCTGTCAGGATGGGGAGCTGTTTGGGGTGCCAGGAAGGCACAGGGTCTATGGACTCAGGAGGAAAAGCTCCTTCCCGATCACATTTTGGATCTTCGGGCAATATACAATGCTCTGAAGGCGTGGTCTCTGCGGGGTT
Organism: Bombina bombina; assembly: GCF_027579735.1. NCBI lineage: Eukaryota > Metazoa > Chordata > Amphibia > Anura > Bombinatoridae > Bombina > Bombina bombina. The sequence continues at coordinate 911,229,778 of NC_069503.1, read as the reverse complement.
CATCCCATTTTATCAGGGAATGGTCTCTTCATCCCGAGTGTTTGTGGAGATTTGCAAGAGGTAGATCTTATGACGTCTCAATACCAAGCTACCCAGATATAGGTTGAGATACAGGGATCCTCAGGTGGAGCCAACAGATGCATTAGCGGTGCCTTGGAGGTTCAATCTATTTGATCTTTTCTGGCCGTTACCACTACTACCTAGTGTAGTGGCTCGAATCAAGCAGGCGTCAGTGATACTGATTGCTCAGTCTTGGCCGCGAAGGATATGGTTTGCGGACTAGTGGGGATGTCATCAACTCCTCTGTGGAAGTTACCTTGTCGCAGGGATATGCTGACCAAGGTCTCTTTGTTCATCTATGTCTAGATTCTCTGAGGCTGACTGTGTGGAGATTGAACGCTTAGTCCTAGCCAAGAGAGGGTTTTCTGAGTGTTATTTTTACTCTCATTCAAGATCGTAGCTGGTTGCTCGTCGCATCTATCATAAGGTGTGGAGGACCTACTTATTCTGTTCTCCAGGATGAACTGGAGAAGGGCTTTTCTGCAAGTCCCCTGAAGGGACAGATTTAGTATCTGTGCACATCAGGAATCTCAGCGAACCTCTTGTGCAGTAACAGTCATTTGTTAAGGCTTTGCTAGGATCAGACCTGTGATTAGATCTATCGCTCCTCCTTGGAGTTTAAATCTTGTTCTTAAAGTTTTGCACGGACTCCATTGGAGCCTATGCATGAAGTAGACATTAAATTGTCTTCTTGGGAGGTTCCTTTTCTACAGGCTATTGCTTCTGCACACAGAGTATCTGTGATTGCTGCCTTGCAACGCGTCCTTCCTTATCTGGCTTTCCATGCTGATAAGGCTTTTCTACGAACCAAGTTAGATTTTCTTCCTAGGTTGTGTCAATTCACAACTTAAATCAAGAGATTGTGGTTCCTTTCTTATGTCCTAATCCTCCTTCGTCGAAGGAACGTTTTCAACATAATTTTGGATGTGGTTTGTGCCTTGAAGTCCTATGTTCAGGCTACAAAGGAATTTAGACAAACTTCTTTCTCTGTTTGCTCTCTTTTCTGGAAAGCGTGGGGGTCAGAGGGCCTCTTCGACTTCCTTATATACAGCGGGACATACGCCTCCTCTGAGGATTACAGCTCATTCTACGAGAGCAGTGGTTTCCTCTTGGGCCTTCAAGAATGAGGCCTCTATTTAGATTTGTAAGGCGGCTACCTGGTCCTCCTTACATACTTTTTCCAGGCTTTACAAGGTTGATGTTTTTGCTTCTGCTGAAGCAGCCTTCGGGAGAAAGGTTTTGCAGGCTGTGGTGCCCTCAGATTAGGTCCGTCTCTCTTTTTTCCCTCCTGTTTTTCATTCAGTGTCCTCTATAGATTGGGTATTGTTTTCCCAAAAGTAATTAATTCAGCTGTGGCCTCTTCCCGTTTAAGAAGAAAAACTTAAATTACGTGGCCTCTCCCCGTCAGAAGAAAAGAAAATTATCTGGTAAGCATAATTTAAGTTTTTTGCTTCATCTACACTTTTGTTCCAATCTATGGATGTAACTAATCCTTTAAGAACGAAAATTCTGTCTCTTTAGATTCAACAAATAATGAATGTCCCTTTAAGCTCTTTGTGCCAAACGTGATGAAATGATCTACAGTGCAGCGTCTCGAAGGCACTTAATGCAGCATACTACTTATTAAAGGGACACAAATAAAAATAAACTTTTATGATCCAAAAAGAGCATGCAGTTTTAAGACACTTTCAAATTTACTTCCATTATCAAATTTGCACAGTCTTTTTCTATGTACACTTTCTGGGGAACAAGATCCTACTGAGCATGTGCACAAGCTCATAGGGTATACGTATACTAGTCTGTGATTGGCTGATGCCGGTCACATGATACAGTGGGGCGGGAAAAGGGAGAAAATAAATTTGTCAAAAAAATTGAATGCTTATTTGAAATTAAGACTAGGTGTTTTTGCATTGTCTCTTAATTATGCATTTGTTAATTATGCATTCTATTGCATTACTTTAAACCCTTATTTTCTTTAGCATTTGCTTCTTGTAATGTTCTTTATATATATGTTGCAGAAAGCGTTGTTGAAACTGAAGAAGTCAGAACAAATGAACAGGCAGCTGGTGAGTCAGAGCAATCATTCTGCAGATGTAAAAGTAAATTACACTAATTTTGTTCATAAAGTTAGCAAAACAAAATATCGCAAAAAGGTTCACAGCAGCAGCTTATTGATCATGTAAGAGAACCTTTCTTTTCATAAGGCAGGGAGAGTCCACGACTTCATTCCTTACTGTTGGGAAATACAACAACTGGCCACCAGGAGGAGGCAAAGACACCCCAGCCAAAGGCTTAAATATCCCTCCCACTTACCCTATCCCCCAGTCATTTTTTGCCTTTCGTCACTAGAGGAGGATGGCAGAGAAGTGTCAGAAGATTCGTATAGTCCTTAAAGTGAATGTAAACTGACGATTACTGCCCCACTGCATTGGCAGAAAATTTAATTCATAAAATGTTTTATATTTATGTATTTACGCAAATTTTTAGCTTTTTACCCCTCCGCCGATAAGCGCAGCTCTCCCCCCAGCCATATTGTCTAATTGATTGACAGATGACGATTATTAAAAGAACTAATCCTTGTTTCCCCCTGGGCTGTGACGTTTATGCAAAGGGGTTGAAATCAAGGATTAGTTATTTTAACAATCGTCATCTGTCAATAAATTAGACAATATGAAGGGCTGGAGAGCTGCGGTTATCGGCGGAGGGGTAAAAAGCTAAAAAATTGCGAAAATACATAAATATAAAACATTTTATGAATTAAACCCGGCCTCATTTTTAAAAGTATATCCAATACCATGGGGGCAGTAATCTTAAGATTACATTCACTTTAATGGGTATGTTCCCCTCAAGAGAGGACTGGAGTTTTTTTTTTCTCTTGTTAAGTGCATCCAGTCCACGGATCATCCATTACTTGTGGGATATTCTCCTTCCCAACAGGAAGTTGCAAGAGGATCACCCACAGCAGAGCTGCTATATAGCTCCTCCCCTCACTGCCATATCCAGTCATTCTCTTGCAACTCTCAACTAAGATGGAGGTCGTAAGAGGACTGTGGTGTTTTATACTTATTTTATTTCTTCAATCATCCAAATCTACTTTCTCTGAGACTGACTGCATGGAGATTGAACGCTTGATTCTATCAAGGCGTGGCTTCTCCGAGTCAGTCATTGATACCTTAATACAGGCTCGGAAGCCTGTCACCAGGAAAATCTACCATAAGATATGGCGTAAATATCTTTATTGGTGTGAATCCAAGAGTTACTCATGGAGTAAGGTTAGGATTCCTAGGATATTGTCCTTTTCTCCAACATAGGTGTGTCCGGTCCACGGCGTCATCCTTACTTGTGGGATATTCTCTTCCCCAACAGGAAATGGCAAAGAGCCCAGCAAAGCTGGTCATATGATCCCTCCTAGGCTCCGCCTACCCCAGTCATTCTCTTTGCCGTTGCACAGGCAACATCTCCACGGAGATGGCTAAGAGTTTTTTGGTGTTTAAATGTAGTTTTTATTCTTCAATCAAGTGTTTGTTATTTTAAAATAGTGCTGGTATGTACTATTTACTCTGAAACAGAAAAGAGAAGAAGATTTCTGTTTGTGAGAGGAAGATGATTTTAGCAAACGTTACTAAAATCGATTGCTGTTTCTACACAGGACTGTTGAGATGAAGTAACTTCAGTTGGGGGAAGCAGTTGGCAGACTTTTCTGCCTGAGGTATGATGGCCACATTGATAAAACACGACTTGGTAATGCTGGAAGGCTGTCATTTTCCCTATGGGGACCGGTAAGCCATTTTCTTAGATTAAGTATGAGAATAAAGGCTTTATAAGGGCTTAAAAAACTGGTAGACATTTTTCTGGGCTAAAATGATTACTTGCTAAGCATATTTGACAGATTATAGCGCTTTATAATTATTATAATCTTGGGGATTGTTGTTAAAAAACGGCAGGCACTGTATGAACACCTTTTTCAGATGGGGGCCTTTCTCTAGTCATAGGCAGAGCCTCATTTTCGCGCCACTAATGCGCAGTTGTTTTTGGAAGGCAAGGCATGCAGATGCATGTGTGAGGAGCTAAGATACACTGAAAAAGCTTACAGAAGGCGTCATTTGGTATCGTATTCCCCTCTGGGCTTGGTTGGGTCTCAGCAAAGCAGATTCCTGGGACTGTATAGGGGTTAAATGTAAAAACGGCTCTGGTTCCGTTATTTTAAGGGTTAAAGCTTTCAAATTTGGTGTGCAATACTTTTAAGGCTTTAAGACACTGTGATGAAATTTTGGTGAATTTTGAACAATTGCTTCATACTTTTTCGCATATTCAGTAATAAAGTGTGTTCTGTTTAAAATTTAAAGTGACAGTAACGGTTTTATTTTAAAACTTTTTTTGTGCTTGGTGACAAGTTTAAGCCTGTTTAACATGTCTGAACCATCAGATAAACGATGTTCTATGTGTATGAAAGCCAATGTGTCTCCCCATTTAAATATATGTGATAATTGTGACAGGGTGTCCAAACAAAGTAGGGACAATGATGCCACAGATAATAATAGTGCCCAAGATGATTCTTCAGATGAGGGGAGTAAGCATGGTACTGCATCACCCCCTTCTGTGTCTACACCAGTTTTGCCCACACAAGAGGCCCCTAGTACATCTAGTGCGCCAATACTTATTACTATGCAACAATTAACGGCTGTTATGGATAATTCTATTGCAAATATTTTATCTAAAATGCCTACTTATCAAAGAAAGCGCGATTGCTCTGTTTTAAACACTGAAGAGCAAGAGGACGCTGATGATAACGCTTCTGACATACCCTCACACCAATCTGAAGGGGCCAGGAGGGAGGTTTTGTCTGAGGGAGAAATTTCAGATTCAGGGAAAATTTCTCAACAAGCTGAACCTGATGTTGTAACATTTAAATTTAAATTAGAACATCTCCGCGCACTGCTTAAGGAGGTATTATCTACTCTGGATGATTGTGACAATTTGGTCATTCCAGAGAAATTATGTAAGATGGATAAGTTCCTAGAGGTTCCGGTGCCCCCCGATGTTTTTCCTATACCCAAGCGGGTGGCGGATATAGTAAACAAGGAATGGGAAAGGCCCGGCATACCTTTTGTGCCTCCCCCTATATTTAAGAAATTATTTCCTATAGTCGACCCCAGAAAGGACTTATGGCAGACAGTCCCTAAGGTCGAGGGGGCGGTCTCTACTCTAAACAAACGCACTACTATTCCCATAGAAGATAGTTGTGCTTTTAAAGATCCTATGGATAAAAAATTAGAGGGTTTGCTTAAAAAAATGTTTGTTCAGCAAGGTTACCTTCTTCAACCAATTTCATGCATTGTTCCTGTCACTACGGCAGCGTGTTTCTGGTTCGAAGAACTAGAAAAGTCGCTCGATAAAGAATCTTCGTATGAGGAGATTATGGGCAGAGTTCATGCACTTAAATTGGCTAACTCTTTTATTCTAGATGCCGCTTTGCAATTAGCGAGATTAGCGGCGAAAAATTCAGGGTTTGCTATCGTGGCGCACAGAGCGCTCTGGCTGAAGTCTTGGTCAGCGGATGTGTCTTCCAAGACAAAATTACTTAACATCCCTTTCAAGGGCAAAACACTGTTTGGGCCCGATTTGAAAGAGATTATTTCAGACATCACCGGAGGAAAGGGCCACGCCCTTCCTCAGGATAGGTCTTTTAAGGCTAGAAATAAGCCTAATTTTCGTCCCTTTCGCAGAAACGGACCAGCCTCTACTTCTACATCCTCTAAGCAAGAGGGTAATACTTCTCAACCCAAACCAGCCTGGAGACCGATGCAAGGCTGGAACAAGGGTAAGCAGGCCAAGAAGCCTGCCACTGCTACCAAAACAGCATGAAGGGATGGCCCCCGATCCGGGACCGGATCTGGTGGGGGGCAGACTTTCTCTCTTTGCTCAGGCCTGGGCAAGAGATGTTCAGGATCCTTGGGCACTAGAAATAGTTTCTCAAGGTTATCTCCTGGAATTCAAGGAACTACCCCCAAGGGGAAGGTTCCACAGGTCTCAATTATCTTCAAACCAAATAAAAAGACAGGCATTCTTACATTGTGTAGAAGACCTGTTAAGGATGGGAGTAATTCATCCAGTTCCAATAAGAGAACAAGGGATGGGGTTTTACTCCAACCTGTTCATAGTTCCCAAAAAAGAGGGAACGTTCAGACCAATTCTAGATCTCAAGATCCTAAACAAATTTCTCAGGGTCCCATCGTTCAAAATGGAAACCATTCGAACGATCCTTCCTACCATCCAGGAAGGTCAATTCATGACCACGGTGGATTTAAAGGATGCGTACCTCCATATTCCCATCCACAAGGAACATCATCAGTTCCTAAGGTTCGCTTTTCTGGACAAGCATTACCAGTTTGTGGCACTTCCATTCGGGTTAGCCACTGCTCCGAGAATTTTCACAAAGGTACTAGGGTCCCTTCTAGCGGTTCTAAGACCAAGGGGCATTGCAGTAGTACCGTACTTGGACGACATCCTGATTCAAGCGTCGTCTCTGTCAAAGGCAAAGGCTCATACGGACATCGTCCTAGCCTTTCTCAGATCTCACGGATGGAAAGTAAACATAGAAAAAAGTTCTCTTTCCCCGTCAACAAGAGTTCCCTTCTTGGGAACAATAATAGACTCCTTAGAAATGAGAATTTTTCTGACAGAGGTCAGAAAATCAAAACTTCTAAGCTCTTGTCAAGTTCTTCATTCTGTTCTTCGTCCTTCCATAGCGCAGTGCATGGAAGTAATAGGATTGATGGTTGCAGCAATGGACATAGTTCCTTTTGCACGAATTCATCTAAGACCATTACAACTGTGCATGCTCAGACAGTGGAATGGGGATTATACAGACTTGTCTCCGACGATTCAAGTAGATCAAAGGACCAGAGATTCACTCCGTTGGTGGCTAATCCTGGACAATCTGTCACAGGGAATGAGCTTCCGCAGACCAGAGTGGGTCATTGTCACGACCGACGCCAGTCTGGTGGGCTGGGGCGCGGTCTGGGAACCCCTGAAAGCTCAGGGTCTATGGTCTCGGGAAGAATCTCTTCTCCCAATAAACATTCTGGAACTGAGAGCGATATTCAATGCTCTCAAAGCTTGGCCTCATCTAGCAAAGGCCAAATTCATAAGGTTTCAATCAGACAACATGACGACAGTTGCTTATATCAACCATCAGGGGGGAACAAGGAGTTCCCTGGCGATGGAGGAAGTGACCAAGATAATTCAATGGGCGGAGGATCACTCCTGCCACTTGTCTGCAATCCACATCCCAGGAGTGGAAAATTGGGAAGCGGATTTTCTGAGTCGTCAGACATTCCATCCGGGGGAGTGGGAACTCCACCCGGAAATCTTTGCCCAAATAACTCAATTATGGGGCATTCCAGACATGGATCTGATGGCGTCTCGCCAGAACTTCAAGGTTCCTTGTTACGGGTCCAGATCCAGGGATCCCAAGGCGACTCTAGTAGATGCACTAGTAGCACCTTGGACCTTCAACCTAGCTTATGTTTTCCCACCGTTTCCTCTCATTCCCAGGCTGGTAGCCAGGATCAACCAGGAGAGAGCTTCGGTGATCTTGATAGCTCCTGCGTGGCCACGCAGGACTTGGTATGCAGACCTGGTGAATATGTCATCGGCTCCACCATGGAAGCTACCTTTTGAGACAGGACCTTCTTGTTCAAGGTCCATTCGAACATCCGAATCTGGTTTCTCTCCAACTGACTGCTTGGAGATTGAACGCTTGATTTTATCAAAGCGTGGGTTTTCAGATTCTGTAATAGATACTCTTATTCAGGCTAGAAAGCCTGTAACTAGAAAGATTTACCATAAGATATGGAAAAAATATATCTATTGGTGTGAATCTAAAGGATTCCCATGGAACAAGATAAAAATTCCTAGGATTTTATCCTTTCTACAAGAGGGTTTGGAGAAGGGATTATCTGCAAGTTCTCTGAAGGGACAGATTTCTGCGTTATCTGTTTTACTTCACAAAAGGCTGGCAGCTGTGCCAGACGTTCAGGCGTTTGTTCAGGCTCTGGTTAGAATCAAGCCTGTTTACAGACCTTTGACTCCTCCCTGGAGTCTCAATCTAGTTCTTTCAGTTCTTCAAGGGGTTCCGTTTGAACCCTTACATTCCGTAGATATTAAGTTATTATCTTGGAAAGTTTTGTTTTTGGTTGCAATTTCTTCTGCTAGAAGAGTTTCAGAGTTATCTGCTCTGCAGTGTTCTCCACCCTATCTGGTGTTCCATGCAGATAAGGTGGTTTTGCGTACTAAGCCTGGTTTTCTTCCGAAAGTTGTTTCCAACAAGAATATTAACCAGGAGATAGTTGTACCTTCTTTGTGCCCGAATCCAGTTTCAAAGAAGGAACGTTTGTTACACAATTTGGACGTAGTCCGTGCTCTAAAATTCTATTTAGAGGCCACTAAAGATTTCAGACAAACTTCTTCTTTGTTTGCTGTTTATTCTGGTAAAAGGAGAGGTCAAAAAGCAACTTCTACCGCTCTTTCTTTTTGGCTTAAAAGCATTATCCGTTTGGCTTATGAGACTGCCGGACGGCAGCCTCCTGAAAGAATCACAGCTCACTCCACTAGGGCTGTGGCTTCCACATGGGCCTTCAAGAACGAAGCTTCTGTTGACCAGATATGTAAGGCAGCGACTTGGTCTTCACTGCACACTTTTGCCAAATTTTACAAATTTGATACTTTTGCTTCTTCAGAGGCTATTTTTGGGAGAAAGGTTTTGCAAGCCGTGGTGCCTTCCATTTAGGTGACCTGATTTGCTCCCTCCCTTCATCCGTGTCCTAAAGCTTTGGTATTGGTTCCCACAAGTAAGGATGACGCCGTGGACCGGACACACCTATGTTGGAGAAAACAGAATTTATGCTTACCTGATAAATTACTTTCTCCAACGGTGTGTCCGGTCCACGGCCCGCCCTGGTTTTTTTAATCAGGTCTGATGAATTATTTTCTCTAACTACAGTCACCACGGTATCATATGGTTTCTCCTATGCATATTTCCTCCTGTACGTCGGTCGAATGACTGGGGTAGGCGGAGCCTAGGAGGGATCATATGACCAGCTTTGCTGGGCTCTTTGCCATTTCCTGTTGGGGAAGAGAATATCCCACAAGTAAGGATGACGCCGTGGACCGGACACACCGTTGGAGAAAGTAATTTATCAGGTAAGCATAAATTCTGTTTCTCCAAGAGGGTTTGGACAAAGGCTTATCAGCTAGTTCTTTAAAAGGACAGATCTCTGCTCTGTCTATTCTTTTGCACAAGCGTCTGGCAGAAGTTGCAGACGTCCAGGCATTTTGTCAGGCTTTGGTTAGGATTAAGCCTGTGTTTAAAACTGTTGCTCCCCCGTGGAGCTTAAACTTGGTTCTTAAAGTTCTTCAGGGAGTTCTGTTTGAACCCCTTCATTCCATTGATATTAAACTTTTATCTTGGAAAGTTCTGTTTTTGATGGCTATTTCCTCGGCTCTGAGTTATCTGCCTTACATTGTGATTCTCCTTATCTGATTTTTCATTCAGACAAGGTAGTTCTGCGTACCAAACCTGGGTTTTTACCTAAGGTGGTTTCTAACAGGAATATCAATCAAGAGATTGTTGTTCCATCATTGTGTCCTAATCCTTCTTAAATGAAGGAACGTCTTTTGCATAATCTGGACGTAGTCTGTGCCTTGAAGTTTTACTTACAGGCTACTAAAGATTTTCGTCAAACATCTGCCCTGTTTGTCGTTTACTCTGGACAGAGGAGAGGTCAAAAAGCTTCGGCAACCTCTCTCTCCTTTTGGCTTCGGAGCATAATACGCTTAGCCTATGAGACTGCTGGACAGCAGCCCCCTGAAAGGATTACAGCTCATTCTACTAGAGCTGTGGCTTCCACCTGGGCCTTTAAAAATGAGGCCTCTGTTGAACAGATTTGCAAGGCTGCGACTTGGTCTTCGATTCACACCTTTTCAAAATTTTACAAATTTGACACTTTTGCTTCTTCGGAGGCTGTTTTTGGGAGAAAGGTTCTACAGGCAGTGGTTCCTTCCGTTTAAGTTCCTGCCTTGTCCCTCCCATCATCCGTGTACTTTAGCTTTGGTATTGGTATCCCACAAGTAATGGATGATCCGTGGACTGGATACACCTAACAAGAGAAAACATAATTTATGCTTACCTGATAAATTTATTTCTCTTGTAGTGTATCCAGTCCACGGCCCGCCCTGTCCTTTTAAGGCAGGTCTAAATTTGAATTAAACTACAGTCACCACTGCACCCTGTGGTTTCTCCTTTCTCGTCTTGTTTCGGTCAAATGACTGGATATGGCAGTGAGGGGAGGAGCTATATAGCAGCTCTGCTGTGGGTGATCCTCTTGCAACTTCCTGTTGGGAAGGAGAATATCCCACAAGTAATGGATGATCCGTGGACTGGATACACTACAAGAGAAATAAATTTATCAGGTAAGCATAAATTATGTTTTTTTCTAAACGCATAATAGTAATGAATTGTCAGTAAATTGAATATGTTTCATGTGCATTATAAATATATTGCAGAATAGTATATCTACATAGAACTTAAAGTTCTTCAAGGGGTTCCGTTTAAACCCCTTCATTCTATTGATATCAATCTTCTTTCATGGAAAGTTCTTTTTTCTGATGGCTATTTCCTCGGCTCGAAGAGTCTCGGAGTTATCTGCCTTACATTGTGATTCTCCTTATCTGATCTTTCATTCAGATAAAGTTGTTCTGCGTACAAAACCTGGGTTTTTACCTAAGGTGGTTTCTAACAAGAATATCAATCAAGAGATTGTTGTTCCATCATTATGTCCTAATCCTTCTTCAAAGAAGGAACGTCTTTTGCATAATCTAGACGTAGTCCGTGCCTTGAAGTTTTACTTACAGGCTACTAAAGATTTTCGCCAAACATCTAACCTGTTTGTTGTTTACTCTGGACAGAGGAGAGGTCAGAAGGCCTCGGCAACCTCTCTTTCTTTTTGGCTTCGGAGTACAATCCGTTTAGCCTATGAGACTGCTGGACAGCAGTCTCCTGAAAGGATTACAGCTCATTCTACTAGAGCTGTGGCTTCCACCTGGGCCTTTAAAAATGAGGCCTCTGTTGAACAGATTTGCAAGGCTGCGACTTGGTCTTCGCTTCACACCTTTTCAAAATTTTACAAATTTGACACTTTTGCTTCTTCGGAGGCTGTTTTTGGGAGAAAGGTTCTACAGGCAGTGGTTCCTTCCGTTTAAGTTCCTGCCTTGTCCCTCCCATCATCCGTGTACTTTAGCTTTGGTATCCCACAAGTAATGGATGATCCGTGGACTGGATACACTTAACAAGAGAAAACATAATTTATGCTTACCTGATAAATTTATTTCTCTTGTAGGGTATCCAGTCTACGGCCCGCCCTGTCCTTTTAAGGCAGGTCTAAATTTTAATTAAACTACAGTCACCACTGCACCCTATGGTTTCTCCTTTCTCGTCTTGTTTCGGTCGAATGACTGGATATGGCAGTGAGGGGAGGAGATATATAGCAGCTCTGCTGTGGGTGATCCTCTTGCAACTTCCTGTTGGGAAGGAGAATATCCCACAAGTAATGGATGATCCGTGGACTGGATACACTACAAGAGAAATAAATTTATCAGGTAAGCATAAATTATGTTTTTTTCATGTCTCCCCTTTCTTGGATGGTGAAATTTTTTTTAATTTTATTTATTAATTAGATATAATATAAAGATTTTTCATTTGGTAATGTTGGAATATTCTTTTACCCTTCGGGTGCTTGGTTTTCTGTAGTCATGCTGGCTTGTGTATTAAAGGGACACTGAACCCAAATTTTTTCTTTTGTGATTCAGATAGAGCATGCAATTTTAAGCAACTTTCTAACTTACTCCTATTATCAAATGTTCTTCATTCTCTTAGTATCTTTATTTGAAAAGCAAGAATGTTAGTTTAGATGCCGGCCCATTTTTGATGAACAACCTGGGTTGTTCTTGCTGATTGGCGGATAAATTCATCCACCAATAAACAAGTGCTGTCCAGGGTGCTGGACTTTCTTTTTCATACAACCTTATGTCTCTGCACCCTAAACCTATAGACTGTGAGCTCTCCGGAGCAGTGCCCTCTTCCTCCTGTGCTAGATTTGTTTAGTCTTGTTATGTTTTGTATTGTATCACAAATCTTTGTCATTGTTTACCCCTATCATTGTACCCAGCGCTACGGAATTTGGCGGCGCTATACAAACAAATGATAATAATAATAATAATAATAATAATATAAAGATAGCAAGAGAATGAAGAAAAATTAATAGGAGTAAATTAGAAAGTTGCTTAAAATTGCATGGTCTATTTGAATCACAAAAGAAAAAATGTGGGGTTCAGTATCCCTTTAACCCCTTAATGACCGGACCATTTTTCAATTTTCTTACCCTTAATGACAATGGCTATTTTTACATTTCCGCAGTGTTTGCGTTTAGCTGTAATTTTCCTCTTACTCGTTTACTGTACCCACACATATTATATACCGTTTTTCTCGTCATTAAATGGACTTTCTAAAGATACCATTATTTTCATCATATCTTATAATTTACTAAAAAAAAAATGATAAAATATGAGGAAAAAATGGAAAAAAACACACTTTTTCTAACTTTGACCCCCAAAATCTGTTACACATCTACAATCACCAAAAAACACCCATGCTAAATAGTTTATAAATTTTGTCCTGAGTTTAGAAATACCCAATGTTTACATGTTCTTTGCTTTTTTTGCAATTTATGGGGCAATAAATGCAAGTAGCACTTTGCTATTTCCAAACCACTTTTTTTCAAAATGAGCGCTAGTTACTTTGGAACCCTGATATCTGTCAGGAATACCTGAATATCCCTTGACATGTATATATTTTGTTTTAGAAGACATCCCAAAGTATTGATCTAGGCCCATTTTGGTATATTTCATGCCACCATTTCACCGCCAAATGCGATAAAAAAAAAAAAAAAGTTCACTTTTTCACAAATTTTGTCAAAAACTTTAGGTTTCCCACTGAAATTATTTACAAACAGCTTCTGCAATTATGGCACAAATGGTTGTAAATGCTTCTCTGGGATCCCCTTTTTCAGAAATAACAGACTCATATGGCTTTGTGGTTGCTTTTTGGTAATTAGAAGGCCGCTAAATGCTGCTGCGCACCACACATTTTTTATGCCCAGGAGTGAAGGGGTTAATTAGGGAGCTTGTAGGGTTAATTTTAGCTTTAGTATAGTGTAGTAGACAACCCCAAGTATTGATCTAGGCCCATTTTGGTATATTTTATGCCACCATTTCACCGCCAAATGCGAGCAAATAAAAAAAAAAAACTTTACATTTTTCACAATTTTAGGTTTCTCACTGAAATTATTTACAAACAGCTTGTGCTATTATGGCAGAAATTGTTGTAAAAGCTTCTCTGGGATCCCCTTTGTTCAGAAATAGCAGACTTATATGGCTTTGGCGTTGCTTTTTGGTAATTAGAAGGCCGCTAAATGATGCTGCGCACCACACGTGAATTATGCCCAGCAGTGAAGGGGTTAAATTAGGTAGCTTGTAGGGAGCTTGCAGGGTTAATTTTAGAGATCAGCCTCCCACCTGACACATCCCACCCCCTGATCCCTCCCAAACAGCTCTCTTCCCTCCCCCACCCCACAATTGTTACCGCCATCTTAAGTACTGGCAGAAAGTCTGCCAGTACTAAATAAAAGAGTTTTTTTTTTTTTTTTTTTTAAATAAAAATTATAAAATATTTTAGTTGTGATGGACCCCTGCCTTAGCACCAACCTCCCTGATCCTCCCCTCCAGCTCTCTAACCCTCTCCCCTACCTAATTACCGCCATCTTGGGTACTGGCAGCTGTCTGCCAGTACCCAGTTTGGCCCCACAAACCAAACTATTTAAATTTTATTTATAACTTTTATTTGTATTTTTAATTATTTCTGTAGTGTAGCAGCCCCCCCACAATACCCCCACCTCCTCCCCCTCCCAGATCCTTATATATATGTAAAAAAAAAAAAAATTTAACTTTTTTTTTAACTTTTTTTTTAACTTTTTTTTTTCCCCCTTCCTTCATTGGTGTCAGTGTGGCTAATGTGCGCACGTGCACGCGCGTCCACGTGCACGCGCGTCCACGTGCATGCGCACCCACGTGCACACGCGCACCAGTGCACGTGCATCGTGCACGCGCGCGCACACGCTCCCTCCTCCCACCGAACAAAGGCACCATCGGCACCATCACTACCGGTGCAGAGGGCCACAGAGTGGCTCTCTCTGCATCGGAGGCTTGTAAAGGGGTATTGCAGGATGCCTCCATATCGAGGCATCACTGCAATACCCTCAGAGCTGCTGGAAGTGATTGTGATCACTTCCAGCACTCTGTTAGACAACTGACGTACCAGGTACGTCCATTGTCATTAACTGTTAGTTAATGCATGACGTACCTGGTACGTCAGTTGTCATTAAGGGGTTAAAGGGACAGTCTAGTATAAATTAAACTTTTATTATTCAGATAGGACTTTTAATTTTAATCAACTTTCCAATTTACTTTTATCATCAAATTTGCTTTTTTCTCTTGGTATTCTTAGTTTAAACTAAACATAGGTAGTCTCATATGCTAATTTCTAAGCCTTTGAGGGCTGCCTCTTATCACATGCTTTTTAAATCTCTTTTCAACACAAAGAGACAGAAAGTACACGTGGGCCATATAGATAACACTGTGTTCAGGCACAGGAGGTTATTTAAGATCTAGCACAAAGCAATGCAAAATTTAAGACAATAGATAATAAACAGTCACAGTCATGTGATCAGGGGGCTGGAAGAAGGTTCCTAGATACAAGGTAATCACAGAGGTAAAAACTGTATTAATATAACAGTGTTGGTTATGCAAAACTGGGGAATGGGTAATAAAGGGATTATCTATCTTTTAAAACTATAACAATTCTATGGTAGACTGTCCCTTTAAGGTGTTCAAGAGGGTACATGGAATTTTATATCAATGAGCCCATACCTCAATGTTAATTTGATGTCTGACAGACTGGTTTCATTACTCTAAGAAAGAAAATTTAGTGGCCTATGAGTTATTTTCTTGGGTTGTCCGTTCTTGAAACGCAAGTGTTGACATTCAGAAGCTTGGGATAGAAATATTCTTTCACCTAAGTGAACTATATGGCTTAATCAAAATAATATACGAATATGTAAAATGGAATCTTGATACTGCAGTTTCAATATTTTATCCATCCCCATAGGAAACAATCGGGCATTTTGGGCTGAAAAAAAACCTAACACCTGCAAAAAAGCAGCATTCAGCTCCTAACGCAGTCCCATTGTTTCCTATGGGGAAACACACTCTAAGTCTGCACCTAACACCCTAACATGAGCCCTGAGTCTAAACACCCCTAACCTTACACTTATTAACCCCTAATCTGCCGCTCCGTACACCGCCGCAACCTACATTATCCCTATGAACCCCTACTCTGCTGCCCCTAACACCGCCGACCCCTATATTATATTTATTAACCCCTAATCTGCCCCCCCCCACCGGACCTCGCCGCCACTATAATAGCTGTATTAACCCCTAAACCGCCGCACTCCTGCCTCGCAAACACTATAATAAATAGTATTAACCCCTAATCTGCTCTCCCTAACATCGCCGCCACCTACCTACCATTATTAACCCCTAATCTCCCGCCCACAACGTCACCGCTACTAGAATAAATTTATTAACCCCTAAACCTAAGTCTAACCCTAACACCCCCCTAAGTTAAATATAATTTAAATGAAACTAAATAATAATTTTAAAATTAACTAAATTAATCCTATTTTAAAATAAATACTTACCTATAAAATAAACCCTAATATAGCTACAATATAACTAATAATTACATTGTAGCTATTTTAGGATTTATATTTATTTTACAGGCAACTTTGTATTTATTTCAACTAGGTACAATAGCTATTAAATAGTTAATAACTATTTTAATAGCTACCTAGTTAAAATAAGTACAAAATTACCTGTAAAATAAATCCTAACCTAAGTTACAAATACACCTAATACTACACTATCAATAAATTAATTTAATAAATTACCTACAATTACCTAAAACAAAATACAATTAAATAAACTATTCTATAATACAAAAAACCCACTAAATTACAAAAAATAAAAAAGAATTACAAGAAGTTTAAACTAATTACACCTAATCTAAGCCCCCTAATAAAATAAATAAGCCCCCCAAAATAAAAAATTCCCTACCCTTTTCTAAACTACCAAATTAATTCTCTATTACAAGCCCTTAAAAGGGCTTTTTGCGGGGCATTGCCCCAAAGTAATCAGCTCTTTTACCTGAAAATAAAAATACAATACCACCCACATACCCCTACTCTAACCCACCCAAACCCCCCTTAAAAAAACCTATCGCTAACCCCCTGAAGATCTACCTACCTTGAGTCGTCTTCACCCAGCCGAGCCAAATTCTTCATCCAAGGTGCACAGAGGAGGTCCTTAATCCGGTAGAAGTCTTCATCCAAGCGGCAAAGAAGAGGTCCTCCATCCGGTAGAAGTGATCATCCAGGCGGCGTCTTCAATCTTCATCCATCTGGAGTGGAGCGGAGCCGAGCCATCTTCAACAGAGCCATCCTCTTCAACCGACGACTTCCCGACGAATGAAGGTTCCTTTAAGAGACGTCATCCAAGATGGCATCCCTTCAGTTCCGATTGGCTGATAGAATTCTATCAGCCATTCGGAATTAAGGTAGAAAAAATCTGAGTGGCTGATGCAATCAGCCAATCAGATTGAAGTTCAATCCGATTGGCTGATCCAATCAGCCAATCGTATTGAACTTGCATTCTATTGGCTGTGGTAAAAAGAAAGACAGCGCCTCATAGTGCAAGTTGGTTCCAACAGTAATGGATCACAGTGAGAAAATAGACAAGTGGTAGTATACTCACAAGGATGTTGGCACCTTTGTTGAAAATGGTGCAAATGGGCAGACTGACATTTAAATCAGCAGTCAGTACACTGGAGCCAAATAGATTCGGATTTCCTGGGTGGGCCGCTGTGGACTCTCCTCTATGAATCAGAGCAAGATCCTGTGATCTCCCGCTGTATATACAAACTGCAAACGGTTAGTCTATGCGTATAGCATACACTAAGTACAGGACAAACTTCCCAGATAATTGGAAGATATGTGTTGTCTGATAGTGGCTGATATAACTTTGGCAGGCTGAATAAAAAGCAAGTAATGCTGTGGTAAATAAAGTTAAAAACACTTTATTTTGCGAGCTTAGGACGCGTTTCTCGGCCGCAAGCTCCTGGCCGTTTCATCAGGTAAAATGTATTACACATGTGATTACAAAGAATGTTTAAAAAGCCTGCCAATGTGTTTGATTGGTCACAATCTAACCAGTCCTTGAAAAATACAGTTTGAGAAGCAACAATTTTTGGACACATAATATGTAGTTAACAGAATAAATAGATTACAATTTCGGCTGATATGTTGGTAACAAAGAATCTATAAACCTGAATAATGGGTGTTTAATCTGTTAGATGCTAAGTGTGATTGTTGTCAACATAATAAAAAACTAAAAGTAAATATTTCTAGCTGGAATTTCGGATAAAATGCATTTGATCTGAGAGAATCGTACAAATCTTATCTCCATAATAAATCTATGATGGATAAAGAATCGAAGTAGTATAAACTATTAAAAAATATATATATATGTAAAGGAAAAACGTGATGCGAAAAAAGGGGGAGAGGAGTTTCTTCTCACCCATAGTATTAGCAATAGGTTAAATAAAGGCTGTATGTGAATCCGCTAGCAGTCAATAGCAGCACAATTTCACCTGTCACCTGGCGTATTGTTCTCATATATTCTATGTCAAGATATATATATATATATGTGAGAATGCTGAAATGTTTAAAAGCAATACATTGTAAAAGATTGCTGAAATATTTAAAAACAATAAATTGTAAGGAGGGTCTCTATTTGAGGAATGTGTCAGGGGACATGCAAGAGCCACCAATCATTTTTGTGTAAATACTGTATAAATAATATTGAGAACCAGTAAACAATGTGTGTAATGTCTAGTTTTATGTCATGGACAGTGGCTATACTTGATACTCAGATTTGGTGAGTTTATTAACGGACAAAAAATATTGTCAAGTAATATTGAAATATGTTTAATTGTTTCAACAAAAAGATCGGTGTAATATCTTGTTGGATCCAAAAGGATGGGGTATTAAATGAAAAATATAATTGGATGGAAAACTAGACATTACACACATTGTTTACTGGTTCTCAATATTATTTATACAGTATTTACACAAAAATGATTGGTGGCTCTTGCATGTCCCCTGACACATTCCTCAAATAGAGACCCTCCTTACAATTTATTGTTTTTAAATATTTCAGCAATCTTTTACAATGTATTGCTTTTAAACATTTCAGCATTCTCACATATATATATATATATCTTGACATAGAATATATGAGAACAATACGCCAGGTGACAGGTGAAATTGTGCTGCTATTGACTGCTAGCGGATTCACATACAGCCTTTATTTAACCTATTGCTAATACTATGGGTGAGAAGAAACTCCTCTCCCCCTTTTTTCGCATCACGTTTTTCCTTTACATATATATATATTTTTTAATAGTTTATACTACTTCGATTCTTTATCCATCATAGATTTATTATGGAGATAAGATTTGTACGATTCTCTCAGATCAAATGCATTTTATCCGAAATTCCAGCTAGAAATATTTACTTTTAGTTTTTTATTATGTTGACAACAATCACACTTAGCATCTAACAGATTAAACACCCATTATTCAGGTTTATAGATTCTTTGTTACCAACATATCAGCCGAAATTGTAATCTATTTATTCTGTTAACTACATATTATGTGTCCAAAAATTGTTGCTTCTCAAACTGTATTTTTCAAGGACTGGTTAGATTGTGACCAATGAAACACATTGGCAGGCTTTTT
Source organism: Bombina bombina (assembly GCF_027579735.1). Taxonomy (NCBI): domain Eukaryota; kingdom Metazoa; phylum Chordata; class Amphibia; order Anura; family Bombinatoridae; genus Bombina; species Bombina bombina. The sequence goes on along the minus strand of NC_069503.1, from coordinate 911,210,691 downwards.
AAACATTCTTTGTAATCACATGTGTAATACATTTTACCTGATGAAACGGCCAGGAGCTTGCGGCCGAGAAACGCGTCCTAAGCTCGCAAAATAAAGTGTTTTTAACTTTATTTACCACAGCATTACTTGCTTTTTATTCAGCCTGCCAAAGTTATATCAGCCACTATCAGACAACACATATCTTCCGATTATCTGGGAAGTTTGTCCTGTACTTAGTGTATGCTATACGCATAGACTAACCGTTTGCAGTTTGTATATACAGCGGGAGATCACAGGATCTTGCTCTGATTCATAGAGGAGAGTCCACAGCGGCCCACCCAGGAAATCCGAATCTATTTGGCTCCAGCGTACTGACTGCTGATTTAAATGTCAGTCTGCCCATTTGCACCATTTTCAACAAAGGTGCCAACATCCTTGTGAGTATACTACCACTTGTCTATTTTCTCACTGTGATCCATTACTGTTGGAACCCACTTGCACTATGAGGCGCTGTCTTTCTTTTTACCATTTCTAGAGACTGTGTTTTCGATCAGACATACCAAAGACCAGCTGCCTGCAATATTGGAAATCCTGTTTACTATATTGGAAATCCTCCTGACTACAAAACATCTTTATCACGATAAGTTTGAAAGAAACATTGTTTCAGAGACATTAACACTTGTTGGCATCACTTTTTAGCACCTTATTTTATGGGACTTATATCACGATAAATCGTTTGATCACCAGTATATATCTAATATATATTTTTTTCTGTTTTTGGTTCCCTTTTATACATATTTTTTATGAATTGATTTTTATTAACCAATACTGTATTGTGCATTTATTACATTGGTAGTATATACATATATAGATTTTCTTGTTAATCTACACCTATTTAATTGGTAACACTTTTCAGCGGATTTGATTCACATCACATTGAAAATTTTTTCACAACTTACACGAGTATTTTATTTATATTTACACATTCCCTATATTATCATCATTTTATTATTTGTTTAAACCACTACTATCACAAACACACTAGGCGCATGCTATTACCTATTTTGTCAATTGGTATTTTTTCATTCTATTGGCTGATTGGATCAGCCAATCGGATTGAACTTCAATCTGATTGGCTGGAGTTTTCTCTGCATCTCATGCATTTTATGTTTTTCCCACGTAGAAGCTAAAATTACTAGAGGAATTTTTTTCAACTTTAGCACTATACCGGTGTAATCTATCCTAGTGCGTCCAGTAAGCTATAAGGAATGGAAAAGACCGCATTCCCTATACTTAAAGAGATGTTTCCCATGACTCAGCTAAGGAGGCATTCCCTAGGGTGAAAGGAGTAGTTTCCAACTTAGCTAAGAGAACTACTATGTCCTTAGAGGATAGTTGGATTTTTCAAGGGTCCTATAGACGAAAATTAGAAAAGGGATGTACACCGGGGCTTACAATGGCATCCAGCTGTGTACTTTACTACCGTCACTAGTGCGACGGCATATTGGTTTGATGTGTTGTCTGATGTTTTTTAAGTCAGAAACTCCCCTGGATAAAATCCAGGGTAGGATAAAGGCTAATTCCTTTATTTCAAATTCCTCCCTTCAAGTTATCAAAATGGGAGTATAGGTTTCAGGTTTCTCACAGAGCTTTATGGTTAGAGCCTTGTTCTACGGATGTATGGCCTAAGCCTTTAACGATTCATTACAAGGGGAAGACCTTGTTGGAACCTGGCTTGACGGAAATAATCTCCTTGACATTTTAAAGAATTTCAACAAAAAAAAAAAAGGACCGAAAGAGCCTGCTGTTGAATCAAAGACAGCATGACGGACATGCCCCCGATCCAGGATCGGATCTTGTAGGGGGCAGACTTTCAGTCTTCGCTCAAGCTTGGGTTCGAGATGTTGAGAATCCCTGGGCAATAGGAAATAGTGTCCCAGGAATTCAGTTTGGAGTTTAACAGTTTTCCTCCCAGAGGCAGGTTTCTGTTTTCAAGATTATCTGCAGATCAGACAAAAGGAGAGGCGTTCTTACACTGCGTAAGAGACATCTCAGACCTGGGAATGATTATTCCAGTTCCAATACAGGTTACTGGGTCGTTTTTTTTTTATACCAATTGGGTTATGGTTTCCAAAAAAAGAGGGAATCTTCAGACCACTTTTTAGATCTCAGAGTCTAAACAGATTTTCTTAGTGTACGTCCTTCAAGATGGCAACTATTCGTTCCATCCTTTCCTTGATTGATCCAAGAGGGTCAATTTATACAACAGTGGATTTAAAGTTCCAATACAGGTTACTGGGTCGTTTTTTTTTTATACCAATTGGGTTATGGTTTCCAAAAAAAGAGGGAATCTTCAGACCACTTTTTAGATCTCAGAGTCTAAACAGATTTTCTTAGTGTACGTCCTTCAAGATGGCAACTATTCGTTCCATCCTTTCCTTGATTGATCCAAGAGGGTCAATTTATACAACAGTGGATTTAAAGGACGTGTACCTTCATGTGCCATTCACAAGTTGGAAATGCTTCCAGTTCGTGGCTCTTCTTTTCGGTCTTGCCTCAGCTCTCAGAGTTTTCACGAAGGCTCTGGGAGCGCTGTTGACGGAGCTTCGGTTACGGGACATTGCAGTGGCGTCCTATCTGGATTACATTCTAATCCAGGCGCCATCCTTACAGCTAACAAGATTTCACACGGACTTGGTGTTATCCTTCCCGTGGTCTTACGGGTGGAAGGTAAATTTGGAATGGAGTTCCTTAGTCCCATACACAAGGATCAGAGTTTATCGATACTTGTTTAGTCATTTAGTCCACTCCTCGGCCTTCAGTGGCTCCATGCCTGGAGGTCAGTTGCTTCCTTCGATCATCAGAGATTAACGAGTTTCTTAGCGATGACAGAGGTATCCAAAATAATTCAGTGGGCGGAGGCCTATTCTTGCTGCCTGTTGGTGAGCTACATCCCAAGGGTGGAAGAGGAGAATTTCCTCCGCAGGCAGTCCTTTCATCCAGGGGAGTTGGAACTCCATCCGGAGGTGTTCTCCAGCTTTTTCCTCTGTTTGCTTTTCTTCCTCGGGCCATTGCTCGCATCAAACAGGAGAGGGTTTTGGTGACCCTCATGGCACCAACTTCGCCTTGTAGGATTTGGTATGCAGATCTGGTGGACATATCATCTCTGCCACCTTGGAGACTTCCGTTGCGGAAGGTCCTTCTAATTATCGGTCTCATTCTTCACCCAAATTTGGTTTATATCATACTGACTGCTTGGAGATTGAACACTTATTTCCAAGCGGGGTTTTTATGTCTCGGTCATTGTCTCGTCATTGTGACCATGATTCAGGCTCGAAAGCCTGTTCTTAGTCAAAAATTATCATGAGATATGGCGTAAATATCTCTATTGGTGTGAATCCATGGACTACTCATGGAGTAGATAGGATTCCTAGTTTTTGTGTGTTTTCTCCAAGAGGATTTGGAGGAAGATTTATCGTCATGTTCCCTAATGGGTAAAAACTCTGTCTTACTCTATTTTGTTACTTGATCGTCTGGTAGCTGTCCCAGATGTACAATCATTTTGTCAGGCCTTGGTCAGTATCAGGCCTGTGTTCATACCAGTTGCTCCTCCATGGACTCTTGAGTTTAGTTTTCAGAGATTTTCAAGGGGCTCTGTTTGAGCCTATTCTTTCCTTTAGATATGAGTTGTTATCTTGGAAAGTTTTATTTCTTGTTGCTATTTCTTTGGCTCGGAAAGTGCTAGAGCTCTCGGCATCTCAGTATAAGTCTCCTTATCTTCCATTAAGATCAGGTAGTTTTACGTACTAACTTAGGATTTCTTCCTAAGGTTGTTTCTGATCGGAACATTAATCAAGAGATTGTTGGTTTTTTTTCTTGTGTCATAATCTTTTTTTCTCAGATGGAAAGACTTCTGTTCAATTTGGATGTGGTCCGTGCTTTAAAGTTTTTACCTGCAGGCATCTAAGGACTGTCGTCAGTCTTCTTTGTTTGTGGTTTTCTCAGGAAAACACTAGGGACAGAAAGCTTTGGCTACTTCTTCTTTCTAGTTGTAGAGTACGTTTTTTGCATATGAGACTGCTGGTCAGCAGCCTCCAGAGAGAGTTTACGGCTCTTTCCATGAGGGCTGTTGCTCCCTCATGGGCGTTCAAAGAATGTTGCTTCTGTGGAACAGATTTGCAAGGATGCAACTTGGTCCTCTCTTCACACTTTTTTAAGGTTTTACAAGTTTGACTCTTTTGCCTCGGCTGAGGCCACTTTTGGGAGAAAGGTTCTTCAAGCAGTGGTGCCTTCCGTTTAGGTTCCCTGTCTTGTCCCTCCCGTATCATCTGTGTACTCTAGCTTGGGTATTGAATCCCATTAGTAATTAAGATGATCCGTGGACTCGTGTCTTAAAAAAGAAAAGAAAATTTATGCTTACCTGATAAATGTATTTCTTTTTTGACACAATGAGTCCACGGCCCGCCCTGTTCTTTGAGACAGGTTATAGGTTATTGTAAACTTCAGACACCTCTGCACCTTGGCTTTTCCTTTCTCTTCCTAACTTCGGTCGAATGACTGGAGTGGGAGGGAAGGGAGGAGCTATTTAACAGCTCTGCTGTGGTGCTCTTTGCCTCCTCCTGCTGACCAGGAGGTGAATATCCCATTAATAATTAAGATGATCCGTGGACTCATCGTGTCAAAAAAGAAATAAATTTATCAGATAAGCATAAATTTTCTTTTTTTAAAAAAGCTCTTTTATATTCATTGTATACATTTAAGTTTAACCCACTTTTAAGGATGGTAAGAAATATATATTTTTTAATTGTTTAATATTATTTAGTAACAAAATGTTAGAAAGTAAAGATGTAGAGTATGTGTTTGTGACCTGACAGTATATAATGCTGTTTTCTCCAACATAGGTGTGTCCGGTCCACGGCGTCATCCTTACTTGTGGGATATTCTCTTCCCCAACAGGAAATGGCAAAGAGCCCAGCAAAGCTGGTCACATGATCCCTCCTAGGCTCCGCCTACCCCAGTCATTCTCTTTGCCGTTGTACAGGCAACATCTCCACGGAGATGGCTTAGAGTTTTTTAGTGTTTAACTGTAGTTTTTATTATTCAATCAAGAGTTTGTTATTTTGAAATAGTGCTGGTATGTACTATTTACTCAGAAACAGAAAAGAGATGAAGATTTCTGTTTGTATGAGGAAAATGATTTTAGCAACCGTCACTAAAATCCATGGCTGTTCCACACAGGACTGTTGAGAGCAATTAACTTCAGTTGGGGGAACAGTGTGCAGTCTCTTGCTGCTTGAGGTATGACACATTCTAACAAGACGATGTAATGCTGGAAGCTGTCATTTTCCCTATGGGATCCGGTAAGCCATGTTTATTCAGCAAGTAAATAAGGGCTTCACAAGGGCTTATTAAGACTGTAGACTTTTTCTGGGCTAAATCGATTCATTATTAACACATATTTAGCCTTGAGGAATCATTTTATCTGGGTATTTTGATATAATAATATCGGCAGGCACTGTATTAGACACCTTATTCTTTAGGGGCTTTCCCAAAGCATAAGCAGAGCCTCATTTTCGCGCCGGTGTTGCGCACTTGTTTTTGAGAGGCATGGCATGCAGTCGCATGTGAGAGGAGCTCTGATACTTAGAAAAGACTTTCTGAAGGCGTCATTTGGTATCGTATTCCCCTTTGGGCTTGGTTGGGTCTCAGCAAAGCAGATACCAGGGACTGTAAAGGGGTTAAAGTTCAAAACGGCTCCGGTTCCGTTATTTTAAGGGTTAAAGCTTCCAAATTTGGTGTGCAATACTTTTAAGGCTTTAAGACACTGTGGTGAAAATTTGGTGAATTTTGAACAATTCCTTCATGTTTTTTCGCAATTGCAGTAATAAAGTGTGTTCAGTTTAAAATTTAAAGTGACAGTAACGGTTTTATTTTAAAACGTTTTTTGTACTTTGTTATCAAGTTTATGCCTGTTTAACATGTCTGAACTTCCAGATAGACTGTGTTCTGAATGTGGGGAAGCCAGAATTCCTATTCATTTAAATAAATGTGATTTATGTGATAATGACAATGATGCCCAAGATGATTCCTCAAGTGAGGGGAGTAAGCATGGTACTGCATCATTCCCTCCTTCGTCTACACGAGTCTTGCCCACTCAGGAGGCCCCTAGTACATCTAGCGCGCCAATACTCCTTACTATGCAACAATTAACGGCTGTAATGGATAATTCTGTCAAAAACATTTTAGCCAAAATGAACACTTATCAGCGTAAGCGCGGCTGCTCTGTTTTAGATACTGAAGAGCATGACGACGCTGATAATAATATTTCCGAAGGGCCCCTAACCCAGTCTGATGGGGCCAGGGAGGTTTTGTCTGAGGGAGAAATTACTGATTCAGGGAACATTTCTCAACAGGCTGAACCTGATGTGATTGCATTTAAATTTAAGTTGGAACATCTCCGCATTCTGCTTAAGGAGGTATTATCCACTTTGGATGATTGTGACAAGTTGGTCATCCCAGAGAAACTATGTAAAATGGACAAGTTCCTAGAGGTGCCGGGGCTCCCAGAAGCTTTTCCTATACCCAAGCGGGTGGCGGACATTGTTAACAAGGAATGGGAAAGGCCCGGTATTCCTTTCGTCCCTCCCCCCATATTTAAAAAATTGTTTCCTATGGTCGACCCCAGAAAGGACTTATGGCAGACAGTCCCCAAGGTCGAGGGAGCGGTTTCCACTTTAAACAAACGCACCACTATACCCATAGAGGATAGTTGTGCTTTCAAAGATCCTATGGATAAAAAATTAGAAGGTTTGCTTAAAAAGATGTTTGTTCAGCAAGGTTACCTTCTACAACCAATTTCATGCATTGTCCCTGTCGCTACAGCCGCATGTTTCTGGTTCGATGATCTGATAAAGGCGGTCGATAGTGAGTCTCCTCCTTTTGAGGAGATTATGGACAGAATCAATGCTCTCAAATTGGCTAATTCTTTCACCCTAGACGCCACTTTGCAATTGGCTAGGTTAGCGGCTAAGAATTCTGGGTTTGCTATTGTGGCGCGCAGAGCGCTTTGGTTGAAATCTTGGTCGGCTGATGCGTCTTCCAAGAACAAGCTACTTAACATTCCTTTCAAGGGGAAAACGCTGTTTGGCCCTGTCTTGAAAGAGATTATCTCTGATATCACTGGGGGTAAGGGCCACGCCCTTCCTCAGGATCGGCCTTTCAAGGCAAAAAATAAACCTAAATTTCGTCCCTTTCGTAGAAACGGACCAGCCCAAGGTGCTACGTCCTCTAAGCAAGAGGGTAATACTTCTCAAGCCAAGCCAGCTTGGAGACCAATGCAAGGCTGGAACAAGGGAAAGCAGGCCAAGAAACCTGCCACTGCTACCAAGACAGCATGAAATGTTGGCCCCCGATCCGGGACCGGATCTGGTGGGGGGCAGACTCTCTCTCTTCGCTCAGGCTTGGGCAAGAGATGTTCTGGATCCTTGGGCGCTAGAAATAGTCTCCCAAGGTTATCTTCTGGAATTCAAGGGACTTCCCCCAAGGGGGAGGTTCCACAGGTCTCAGTTGTCTTCAGACCACATAAAAAGACAGGCATTCTTACATTGTGTAGAAGACCTGTTAAAAATGGGAGTGATTCATCCTGTTCCATTAAGAGAACAAGGGATGGGGTTCTACTCCAATCTGTTCATAGTTCCCAAAAAAGAGGGAACGTTCAGACCAATCTTAGATCTCAAGATCTTAAACAAGTTTCTCAAGGTTCCATCGTTCAAGATGGAAACCATTCGAACTATTCTTCCTTCCATCCAGGAAGGTCAATTCATGACCACGGTGGATTTAAAGGATGCGTATCTACATATTCCTATCCACAAGGAACATCATCGGTTCCTAAGGTTCGCATTCCTGGACAAACATTACCAGTTCGTGGCGCTTCCTTTCGGATTAGCCACTGCTCCAAGGATTTTCACAAAAGTACTAGGGTCCCTTCTAGCTGTGCTAAGACCAAGGGGCATTGCTGTAGTACCTTACTTGGACGACATTCTGATTCAAGCGTCGTCCCTTCCTCAAGCAAAGGCTCACACGGACATTGTCCTGGCCTTTCTCAGATCTCACGGATGGAAAGTGAACGTGGAAAAGAGTTCTCTATCCCCGTCAACAAGGGTTCCCTTCTTGGGAACAATAATAGACTCCTTAGAAATGAGGATTTTTCTGACAGAGGCCAGAAAAACAAAACTTCTAGACTCTTGTCGGATACTTCATTCCGTTCCTCTTCCTTCCATAGCTCAGTGCATGGAAGTGATCGGGTTGATGGTAGCGGCAATGGACATAGTTCCTTTTGCGCGCATTCATCTAAGACCATTACAACTGTGCATGCTCAGTCAGTGGAATGGGGACTATACAGACTTGTCTCCGAAGATACAAGTAAATCAGAGGACCAGAGACTCACTCCGTTGGTGGCTGTCCCTGGACAACCTGTCACAAGGGATGACATTCCGCAGACCAGAGTGGGTCATTGTCACGACCGACGCCAGTCTGATGGGCTGGGGCGCGGTCTGGGGAGCCCTGAAAGCTCAGGGTCTTTGGTCTCGGGAAGAATCTCTTCTACCGATAAATATTCTGGAACTGAGAGCGATATTCAATGCTCTCAAGGCTTGGCCTCAGCTAGCGAGGGCCAAGTTCATACGGTTTCAATCAGACAACATGACAACTGTTGCGTACATCAACCATCAGGGGGGAACAAGGAGTTCCCTAGCGATGGAAGAAGTGACCAAAATCATTCTATGGGCGGAGTCTCACTCCTGCCACCTGTCTGCTATCCACATCCCAGGAGTGGAAAATTGGGAAGCGGATTTTCTGAGTCGTCAGACATTGCATCCGGGGGAGTGGGAACTCCATCCGGAAATCTTTGCCCAAGTCACTCAGCTGTGGGGCATTCCAGACATGGATCTGATGGCCTCTCGTCAGAACTTCAAAGTTCCTTGCTACGGGTCCAGATCCAGGGATCCCAAGGCGGCTCTAGTGGATGCACTAGTAGCACCTTGGACCTTCAAACTAGCTTATGTGTTCCCGCCGTTTCCTCTCATCCCCCGGCTGGTAGCCAGGATCAATCAGGAGAGGGCGTCGGTGATCTTGATAGCTCCTGCGTGGCCACGCAGGACTTGGTATGCAGATCTGGTGAATATGTCATCGGCTCCACCTTGGAAGCTACCTTTGAGACGAGACCTGCTTGTTCAGGGTCCGTTCGAACATCCGAATCTGGTTTCACTCCAGCTGACTGCTTGGAGATTGAACGCTTGATTTTATCGAAACGAGGGTTCTCAGATTCTGTTATCGATACTCTTGTTCAGGCCAGAAAGCCTGTAACTAGAAAGATTTACCACAAAATTTGGAAAAAATATATCTGTTGGTGTGAATCTAAAGGATTCCCTTGGGACAAGGTTAAGATTCCTAGGATTCTATCCTTCCTTCAAGAAGGATTGGAAAAGGGATTATCTGCAAGTTCCCTGAAGGGACAGATTTCTGCCTTGTCGGTGTTACTTCACAAAAAACTGGCTGCTGTGCCAGATGTTCAAGCCTTTGTTCAGGCTCTGGTTAGAATCAAGCCTGTTTACAAACCTTTGACTCCTCCTTGGAGTCTCAATTTAGTTCTTTCAGTTCTTCAGGGGGTTCCGTTTGAACCCTTGCATTCCGTTGATATTAAGTTATTATCTTGGAAAGTTTTGTTTTTAGTTGCAATTTCTTCTGCCAGAAGAGTTTCAGAATTATCTGCTCTGCAGTGTTCTCCTCCTTATCTGGTGTTCCATGCAGATAAGGTGGTTTTACGTACTAAACCTGGTTTTCTTCCAAAAGTTGTTTCTAACAAAAACATTAACCAGGAGATTATCGTACCTTCTCTGTGTCCGAAACCAGTTTCAAAGAAGGAACGTTTGTTGCACAATTTGGATGTTGTTCGCGCTCTAAAATTCTATTTGGATGCTACAAAGGATTTTAGACAAACATCTTCCTTGTTTGTTGTTTATTCCGGTAAAAGGAGAGGTCAAAAAGCAACTTCTACCTCTCTCTCTTTTTGGATTAAAAGCATCATCAGATTGGCTTACGAGACTGCCGGACGGCAGCCTCCCGAAAGAATCACAGCTCATTCCACTAGGGCTGTGGCTTCCACTTGGGCCTTCAAGAACGAGGCTTCTGTTGATCAGATATGTAGGGCAGCGACTTGGTCTTCACTGCACACTTTTACCAAATTTTACAAGTTTGATACTTTTGCTTCTTCTGAGGCTATTTTTGGGAGAAAGGTTTTGCAAGCCGTGGTGCCTTCCATTTAGGTGACCTGATTTGCTCCCTCCCTTCATCCGTGTCCTAAAGCTTTGGTATTGGTTCCCACAAGTAAGGATGACGCCGTGGACCGGACACACCTATGTTGGAGAAAACAGAATTTATGTTTACCTGATAAATTACTTTCTCCAACGGTGTGTCCGGTCCACGGCCCGCCCTGGTTTTTTTAATCAGGTCTGATAATTTATTTTCTTTAACTACAGTCACCACGGTACCATATGGTTTCTCCTATGCAAATATTCCTCCTTAACGTCGGTCGAATGACTGGGGTAGGCGGAGCCTAGGAGGGATCATGTGACCAGCTTTGCTGGGCTCTTTGCCATTTCCTGTTGGGGAAGAGAATATCCCACAAGTAAGGATGACGCCGTGGACCGGACACACCGTTGGAGAAAGTAATTTATCAGGTAAACATAAATTCTGTTTTTTATGTTTTGCAGAAGAGAACACTTTGTCTGAGGAAGAGAAAGAAGAGTCAGCAGGTAAATAAATATGGTCATTTCTTCTGTTATGTGTGATCAGTCCACGGGTCATCATTACTTCTGGGATATAACTCCTCCCCAACAGGAAATGCAAGAGGATTCACCCAGCAGAGCTGCATATAGCTCCTCCCCTCTACGTCAGTCCCAGTCATTCTCTTGCACCCAACGACTAGATAGGATGTGTGAGAGGACTATGGTGATTATACTTAGTTTTTATGACTTCAATCAAAAGTTTGTTATTTTAAAATAGCACCGGAGCGTGTTATTACTTCTCTGGCAGAGTTTGAGGAAGAATCTGACAGAGATTTTTTACTATGATTTTAACCGGAGTCGTTAAGATCATATTGCTGTTCTCGACCATCTGAGGGAGGTAAAGGCTTCAGATCAGGGGACAGCGGGCAGATGAATCTGCATTGAGGTATGTGGCAGTTTTTATTTTCTGAATGGAATTGATGAGAAAAGCCTGCCATACCGTTAAAATGACATGTATGTATACACTTCAGTATTCTGGGGATGGTATTTCACCGGAACTACTGTGTTAAAGGTCACTAATCCTTTTAATAACTATTCTCATGTTAAACGTTTTTGCTGGAATGTAGAATCGTTTACATTGCTGAGGTACTGTGTGAATAAATATTTGGGCATTATTTTCCACTTGGCAGTTTTTTGCTTTAATTGTGACAGTTTCGTTTCTCTTCACTGCTGTGTGGGAGAGGGAGGGGCCGTTTTTGGCGCTCTTTGCTACGCATCAAAAAATTCCAGTCAGCTACTTTTATATTTCCTGCATGATCCGGTTCATCTCTGACAGATCTCAGGGGTCTTCAAACTTCTTTGAAGGGAGGTAAATTCTCTCAGCAGAGCTGTGAGAATTCTTATAGTGACTGTGAATAAAAAACGTTGTTTTGTTTTCTTATGTACAAATTTAATTAGTGTTGTTTTTTACTAATGGGAACAAACCTTTGCTAAAAGTTGTGTTGTTTTAAAGTTTGATGCTATAACTGTTTTTCAGTTCATTATTTCAACTGTCATTTAATCGTTAATACCTCTTTGAGGCACAGTGCGTTTTTTTGCTAAAAAAGATTATAACCAAGTTGTAAGTTTTTTTGCTAGTGTGTTAAACATGTCTGACTCAGAGGAAGATATCTGTGTCATTTGTTCCAATGCCAAGGTGGAGCCCAATAGAAATTTATGTACTAACTGTATTGATGCTACTTTAAATAAAAGTCAATCTGTACAATGTGAACAAATTTCACCAAACAGCGAGGGGAGAGTTATGCCGACTAACTCGCCTCACGCGACAGTACCTGCATCTCCCGCCCGGGAGGTGCGTGATATTTTGGCGCCTAGTACATCTGGGCGGCCATTACAGATAACATTACAAGATATGGCTACTGTTATGACTGAAGTTTTGTCTAAATTACCAGAACTAAGAGGCAAGCGTGATCACTCTGGGGTGAGAACAGAGTGCGCTGACAATGCTAGGGCCATGTCTGATACTGCGTCACAGCTCGCAGAGCATGAGGACGGAGAGCTTCATTCTGTGGGTGACGGTTCTGATCCAAACAGATTGGACTCAGATATTTCAAATTTTAAATTTAAATTGGAGAACCTCCGTGTACTACTAGGGGAGGTCTTAGCAGCTCTCAACGATTGTAACACCGTTGCAATACCAGAGAAACTGTGTAGGTTGGATAAATACTTTGCGGTACCGGCGAGTACTGACGTTTTTCCTATACCTAAGAGACTAACTGAAATTGTTACTAAGGAGTGGGATAGACCCGGTGTGCCGTTCTCACCCCCTCCAATATTTAGAAAGATGTTTCCAATAGACGCCACCACTCGGGACTTATGGCAAACGGTTCCCAAGGTGGAGGGAGCAGTTTCTACTTTAGCTAAGCGTACCACTATCCCGGTGGAGGATAGCTGTGCTTTCTCAGATCCAATGGATAAAAAATTAGAGGGTTACCTTAAGAAAATGTTTGTTCAACAAGGTTTTATATTACAACCCCTTGCATGTATCGCGCCGATTACGGCTGCGGCAGCATTTTGGATTGAGTCGCTTGAAGAGAACCTTAGTTCCTCTACGCTAGACGACATTACGGACAGGCTTAGAGTCCTTAAACTAGCTAATTCTTTCATTTCGGAGGCCGTAGTACATTTAACCAAACTTACGGCTAAGAACTCAGGATTCGCCATACAGGCACGCAGGGCACTGTGGCTAAAATCCTGGTCAGCTGATGTTACTTCTAAGTCCAAATTACTTAATATACCTTTCAAGGGGCAGTCCTTATTCGGGCCCGGTTTGAAAGAAATTATCGCTGACATTACGGGAGGTAAGGGCCACGCCCTACCTCAAGACAAGGCCAAAGCTAAGGCTAGACAGTCTAATTTTCGTCCCTTTCGGAATTTCAAGACAGGAGCAGCATCAACCTCCACTGCACCAAAACAGGAAGGAGCTGTTGCTCGTTACAGGCAAGGCTGGAAGCCTAACCAGTCCTGGAACAAAAGCAAGCAGGCCAGGAAACCTGCTGCTGCCCCAAAGACAGCATGAACCGAGAGCCCCCGATCCGGGACCGGATCTAGTAGGGGGCAGACTCTCTCTCTTCGCCCAGGCCTGGGCAAGAGATGTTCAGGATCCCTGGGCACTAGAGATCATATCTCAGGGATACCTTCTAGACTTCAAATTATCTCCCCCAAGAGGGAGATTTCATCTGTCAAGGTTGTCAACAAACCAGATAAAGAAAGAAGCGTTTCTACGCTGCGTACAAGATCTGTTAACAATGGGAGTGATCCATCCGGTTCCGTGGTCGGAACAAGGACAAGGGTTCTACTCAAACCTGTTTGTGGTTCCCAAAAAAGAGGGAACTTTCAGGCCAATCTTAGATTTAAAGACTCTAAACAAATTCCTAAGAGTTCCATCGTTCAAAATGGAAACTATTCGGACAATCTTACCCATGATCCAAGAGGGTCAGTACATGACCACAGTGGATTTAAAGGATGCTTACCTTCACATACCGATCCACAAAGATCATCACCGGTATCTAAGGTTTGCCTTCTTAGACAGGCACTACCAGTTTGTAGCTCTTCCATTCGGATTGGCTACGGCTCCAAGAATCTTCACAAAGGTTCTGGGTGCCCTTCTAGCGGTACTAAGACCGCGAGGGATTTCGGTAGCTCCGTACCTAGACGACATTCTAATACAAGCTTCAAGCTTTCAAACTGCCAAGTCTCATACAGAGTTAGTTCTGGCATTTCTAAGGTCGCATGGATGGAAAGTGAACGAAAAGAAGAGTTCTCTCTTTCCTCTCACAAGAGTTCCATTCTTGGGGACTCTTATAGATTCTGTAGAAATGAAGATTTACCTGACAATAGACAGGTTAACAAAACTTCAAAATGCATGCCGCGTCCTTCATTCCATTCAACACCCGTCAGTAGCTCAATGCATGGAGGTGATCGGCTTAATGGTAGCGGCAATGGACATAGTACCTTTTGCACGCCTACACCTCAGACCGCTGCAATTATGCATGCTAAGTCAGTGGAATGGGGATTACTCAGATTTGTCCCCTACTCTGAATCTGAATCAAGAGACCAGAAATTCTCTTCTATGGTGGCTTTATCGGCCACACCTGTCCAGGGGGATGCCATTCAGCAGGCCAGACTGGACAATTGTAACAACAGACGCCAGCCTACTAGGTTGGGGCGCTGTCTGGAATTCTCTGAAGGCTCAGGGACTATGGAATCAGGAGGAGAGTCTCCTACCAATAAACATTCTGGAATTGAGAGCAGTTCTCAATGCCCTTCTGGCTTGGCCCCAGTTAACAACTCGGGGGTTCATCAGGTTTCAGTCGGACAACATCACGACTGTAGCTTACATCAACCATCAGGGAGGGACAAGAAGCTCCCTAGCAATGATGGAAGTATCAAAGATAATTCGCTGGGCAGAGTCTCACTCTTGCCACCTGTCAGCAATCCACATCCCGGGAGTGGAGAACTGGGAGGCGGATTTCTTGAGTCGCCAGACTTTTCATCCGGGGGAGTGGGAACTTCATCCGGAGGTCTTTGCCCAAATACTTCGACGTTGGGGCAAACCAGAGATAGATCTCATGGCGTCTCGCCAGAACGCCAAACTTCCTCGCTACGGGTCCAGATCCAGGGATCCGGGAGCAGTTCTGATAGATGCTTTGACAGCACCTTGGAACTTCAGGATGGCTTATGTGTTTCCACCCTTCCCGCTGCTTCCTCGATTGATTGCCAAAATCAAACAGGAGAGAGCATCAGTAATTCTAATAGCACCTGCTTGGCCACGCAGGACTTGGTATGCAGATCTAGTGGACATGTCATCCTGTCCGCCTTGGTCTCTACCTCTAAGACAGGACCTTCTGATACAGGGTCCATTCAAACATCAAAATCTAACTTCTCTGAAGCTGACTGCTTGGAAATTGAACGCTTGATTTTATCAAAACGTGGTTTTTCTGAGTCGGTTATTGATACCCTGATTCAGGCTAGGAAGCCTGTTACCAGAAGGATTTACCATAAAATATGGCGGAAATACCTATACTGGTGCGAATCCAAAGGTTACTCCTGGAGTAAGGTTAGGATCGCTAGGATATTGTCTTTTCTACAAGAAGGTTTAGAAAAGGGTTTATCAGCTAGTTCATTAAAGGGACAGATTTCAGCTCTGTCCATCTTGTTACACAGACGTCTGTCAGAAAATCCAGACGTCCAGTCCTTTTGTCAGGCTTTAGCTAGGATCAAGCCTGTGTTTAAAGCTGTTGCTCCACCATGGAGTTTAAACTTAGTTCTTAACGTTTTACAGGGTGTTCCGTTTGAACCCCTTCATTCCATTGATATAAAATTGTTATCTTGGAAAGTTCTGTTTTTAATGGCTATTTCCTCGGCTCGAAGAGTCTCTGAGTTATCAGCCTTACATTGTGATTCCCCTTATCTGATTTTTCACTCAGACAAGGTAGTTCTGCGTACTAAACCTGGGTTCTTACCTAAGGTAGTCACTAACAGGAACATCAATCAAGAGATTGTTGTCCCATCCTTGTGTCCAAATCCTTCCTCAAAGAAGGAACGTCTTTTACACAATCTGGATGTAGTTCGTGCCCTCAAGTTCTACTTGCAGGCAACTAAAGATTTTCGCCAAACTTCTTCCTTGTTTGTCGTTTACTCTGGACAGAGGAGAGGTCAAAAAGCTTCTGCTACCTCTCTCTCTTTTTGGCTTCGTAGCATAATACGTTTAGCCTATGAGACTGCTGGACAGCAGCCTCCTGAAAGAATTACAGCTCACTCCACTAGAGCTGTGGCTTCCACTTGGGCCTTTAAGAATGAGGCCTCTGTTGAACAGATTTGCAAGGCTGCAACTTGGTCTTCGCTTCATACTTTTTCCAAATTTTACAAATTTGACACTTTTGCTTCTTCGGAGGCTATTTTTGGGAGAAAGGTTCTTCAGGCAGTGGTTCCTTCTGTATAATGAGCCTGCCTATCCCTCCCGTCATCCGTGTACTTTTGCTTTGGTATTGGTATCCCAGAAGTAATGATGACCCGTGGACTGATCACACATAACAGAAGAAAACATAATTTATGCTTACCTGATAAATTCCTTTCTTCTGTTGTGTGATCAGTCCACGGCCCGCCCTGTTTTAAGGCAGGTAAATATCTTTTAAATTATACTCCAGTCACCACTTCACCCTTGGTTACTCCTTTCTCGTTGATTCTTGGTCGAATGACTGGGACTGACGTAGAGGGGAGGAGCTATATGCAGCTCTGCTGGGTGAATCCTCTTGCATTTCCTGTTGGGGAGGAGTTATATCCCAGAAGTAATGATGACCCGTGGACTGATCACACAACAGAAGAAAGGAATTTATCAGGTAAGCATAAATTATGTTTTTTTAACTCCAGTACACAACTTTGTTTGTGCGAGGGACCAATCTCTTTTGGGTACAGACCTCTGACAATTCTAGCACATAGCACTTGTTTGTTTATTAACAGGATGTGGAAGTGAAAATTAAACCGTCATGATTTAGGCAGCGCTTCCAATTTAAAAAACAAAACAGGTGTATGATTAAATATGCTCTGGCCCTTTCCTTACATTGTTAGTAGC
Source organism: Bombina bombina (assembly GCF_027579735.1). Classification (NCBI taxonomy): domain Eukaryota; kingdom Metazoa; phylum Chordata; class Amphibia; order Anura; family Bombinatoridae; genus Bombina; species Bombina bombina. Next base: position 911,193,795 of record NC_069503.1, on the reverse strand, counting down.
ACTGTAGCTATGCCTCCTATCTGCTAAAATAAAAGGGGAACAGATTAAAGGGACATTAAAGTCAAAATCACACTTTTATGATTCAGATAGATCATGCGGTTATAAACAATGTTTATATTCACTTCTATTAATATTTCTCCAACATAGGTGTGTCCGGTCCACGGCGTCATCCTTACTTGTGGGATATTCTCTTCCCCAACAGGAAATGGCAAAGAGCCCAGCAAAGCTGGTCACATGATCCCTCCTAGGCTCCGCCTTCCCTAGTCATTCTCTTTGCCGTTGCACAGGCAACATCTCCACGGAGATGGCTCAGAGTTTTTTGGTGTAAATGTAGTTTTTATTCTTCTATCAAGAGTTTGTTATTTTAAAATAGTGCTGGTATGTACTATTTACTCTGAAACAGAAAAGAGATGAAGATTTCTGTTTGTAAGAGGAAAATGATTTTAGCAACCGTTACTAAAATCGATGGCTGTTTCCACACAGGACTGTTGAGAGGAATTAACTTCAGTTGGGGGAAACAGTGAGCAGACTTTGGCTGCTTGAGGTATGACACATTTCTAACAAGACTTGGTAATGCTGGAAGCTGTCATTTTCCCTAGGGGATCCGGTAAGCCATTTTCTTAATTTTCAATATAAGAATAAAAGGGCTTCACAAGGGCTTTAAAGACTGGTAGACATTTTTCTGGGCCAAAACGATTACTTTATAAGCATATTTAATGGTTTATAACTTTGGAGAGTTATTTTAATCTTGGGAATTTTATTAAAAAAACGGCAGGCACTGTATTGGACACCTTTTTCACTGGGGGCCTTTTCTAGTCATAGGCAGAGCCTCATTTTCGCGCCACTAATGCGCAGTTGTTTTTGAGAAGCAAGGCATGCAGATGCATGTGTGAGGAGCTCAGATCCACTGAAAAAGCTTATTGAAGGCGTCATTTGGTATCGTATTCCCCTCTGGGCTTGGTTGGGTCTCAGCAAAGCAGATACCAGGGACTGTATAGGGGTTAAATGTAAAAACGGCTCTGGTTCCGTTATTTTAAGAGTTAAAGCTTTCAAATTTGGTGTGCAATACTTTCTCCAACATAGGTGTGTCCGGTCCACGGCGTCATCCTTACTTG